>NW_028301539.1:977500-992500 GCF_042242905.1 Orbicella faveolata | reverse complement strand
TGTTAAAGCTGTCCCTCTCCTACTCTCTCTCCTGTCCCTTCTCTCCCTCCTCGTCCAGAGGAGACGAGATCTATTCTTGCCAAGGTTCAGATTTTCGACTTTGCCCACGTGATTATCATTTCAGCCCTAGCTATTGTAGTCAGAGAAAATGGTTTCTTCAGCTTCAAGAAATCAATTAGTTCATAAGCTACAAATCGATGTACCTACAACTCCAAGTCATGTAATAATTAAATTAATTTAATTTCCTGGAAACTTGCTTTGGAAATTTGAGTAGCAGTACCGAGAGCTGTAACATTGGAAAATAGATATAACCAGAACCTTTGTTTGCAATTCTCAAAGTCTTTACCTTTTACGCAAAACATATTTCACACATAGCATGAATCAGTCTTACGCAAAACTTGAAATGCACATGCGATAAACAGTGTCGAAGAATCGGATACTTTTCATGAAAGGAACAACAGTTACATTTCCGCATGACAGTTAACGTTTCAGAAAATAATGATAAGATAACTAAGCTTTTACATACCGCTTGCTGGTGTCTACAAACCGAACATTCGATATAAAACGCCTCTTTTGCCTTGCAGTTGTCATTTTGGCACTGGTCTGAGTTGTTATGACAACGATGACACGGATAGAACTTCCCACAGCAGGGGAACTTGACACGACACAGCCGCTGATAATGTTCACATAGCCACTGTGGATTGTCCGGGAGAGCTGCACGCTCCGAAGGAGCCCCTTCTTCGCTACCTGTCGAAGTGCCTTCTCCATTGTCATCTCTTTGCATTGATTCTCTGGTCTCTGTTTCTCTTCTTTCCTGTTCCTGCAGTTCTCTCCTGGCCCGCTCTTCTCTTTGTCTTTGTTCTCTTTCTTTCCTCACTTTTTCTTTTTCTTCTCTTTCTTTCAGAACTCTTTCCACCAGTGAGCAAGCTTCGGCTACGCGTCGCTCTAGTGCAGCCAAAGATTCGTCATCTGAGATGAGCGAGTTACCGTTACGCAAAACTGGGTGCATTGTTGAGCTTTCGTCATTAGTAAACACTGTTGCTGGGGCCGTTTCTCTGTCAACTCGTTCTGGTTCCCGTTGTTTCCTTTTAGATCCTTCCGATGTTGTGGTGGATTCTGCTTGTGAGCGGATCACATTTTCAATGGTTGACGTCGGATTAACTGAAAATCCAGAATGTCCAATGTCCGTTTGGTTGATGACGTTATTTGGCAAGCCTAACCCAGTATTTTCTGGTCTTGTCGTTGCTACCACTTGCGACGTAGAAGACCGTGTTTGAGCAAACAAAGTATTACTAGCTGTGGAAACAGCTTGCGGTGCCGTTGTCTGGAAACCACCATTGGAAAGGTCGTCATCCAATAGACCATGATAGTAAGATTCACCACAAGGAGGAGAAGGCAACGGTGGTGGTGGTGGGAGGTTCAGGATTGAAACGTTGGAATTACTTGGATAAATGCCAGAACAAGGGTTCCACCCAGCATATGCAGGTTCGTTGTCAAAGTTGTATGTTTGAGGTTGCTGTTCATTGCCATTCTTGAGAGCGAGAGATCTTACCATGGCAGGATCAGATCCTAGTATTGGAGGAAGCACTTGTGCCCCTGTATAACACTCTGTACCCTTAGGAAGAAGCAATTGAGGTGGACACGTAGATCGACTATGGTAGCATCGGTCAGGATAACAGCCAAATCTTTGGTACCTTGAAAGGATGTCTGCAGGCCTGTCTTCAGTATTTTCCTCAGACCACGTGTCACTGGTCATTGACATACTGGTATCATCTGTATGACGTGCAAGGAAAAACGGACGTATGCCAGAGAAATCTGATTCTCCCACTCTTTCCGATAAAATTGCTTTGTCAACTCTCATTGTGTTTGATGGGATATCAGAATCTAGTTGCCCTTTTTCCTTAAGCTTTGCACCTTTGTGGCTACTTGCGTCATCACGTTTCAGTGTATCTCTTCGGTCCCAGGTCTTAGATGATTGATCTTTTCGCCCACCTTTTAATCCACCACATCTTCTCACGCCAAAGCAATGATCTTCAAGAGGTCCTTTGTAGCTGCGGTTGATCTCGTGGGCTGTTCTCAGTGAAGTGGCAGAAGCAAAAGATGTCTTTGTATTTCTTTCAATTTCCCTAATGGTGTTTCCTGCAACAATCCGATTCGCTGCGTAATCTGGATGTTTTGGTGAGCCGTCCGCGACAACTTCCCCTCCTTGAAAAGGTGATTTGGTGTATGCCGACGAGGAAGGATGATCTTGCAATTGCAATGGAACTTTGGTCGGACCCTCGTGACAGCTAATGTCGGTGACATTATGTGGAAGCTCGGTCTTGTCTACCACCACCATTTCATGATTGAAAGTGCTGTCTACGACGTCATCTGCAACATTACTTTGCCGATCACATGTAAGGCTAGGTCTAACAAGATGTTGTTCACTGGCATGCAGTTCTAAACATGGGTGGGGTCGGACGGAGTTCGTAGTCAGTGGTGTGGCAAACAGGAAACCATTATCATTCCATGTACTTCTTTCTTCGAGGATTCTTTGTCTTCTAGCAGAATTGCTGCCACCACAATTGATCTCCGCGAGTCCGAGATGAGCCAATGTTTTATCGTCAGATTCTTCGACTTCGCGTCTTTCCAGTTTTGAATCACCCTGCTTTCTCGAGACGTACAGTGACCACTTCAACTCTTCTTCGGAACATGAGTTGCTAGGTAGGCATTCGTCTGGCAAAGTATCGCCCTTCACCAGGTTCCCGTATCAATCATGGTCATGGTCAGTGTTGTTGTTGTCTTCCGTCGTAGTTCTTTCAGCTGTGAAGATGTACTTCTCTTGAATGACAGCATCCTGATTTTCGGAATTCATCTGCCTTGAAGGCATTTCAACCTGAAAACAGTATAAACGTGACTGGCCCGCCAGTTTTCACTTGAACCCTTTACTTTATGAAATATGTGTGACTGGATTTATGGAAACGGTGTTAACTGAAACCTCGTTCTTTGCACTAACTGAGCTGCAGGTATTGCTAATATAACTCGTACATGTCTGAAAATCACTTCAGTTCACGGGCAAAAGGAGAAGGGTATAAAAGGAAGGTAGGAGAGTAGAGGGAAAAAACGACATTCCTTTAACTTTTTATATCGGCTTCTCTGGAGACACGAAAAACTTAGTTATGGCGAAGAGGGTGAAATTTCCATTGACACTGTTTTCATAAATCCAGAAATATACGAACATATTTTCAATATAAGGGTTTCCGAGATGAAGGAGAAACAAGATTCAGAAACCAAATACATTTTCTGTAGAAATTGCACTCACGCTGTCTGTTGCGTCAACCACCAAGCTTCCAGTGGAGTTTTCATTTTGATCCCATGAATCACTTTTATCAGTTTGCGTTCCAAGGTCAACAGTAAGAGGGAGGCTCAAAGAATCCGTTTGTGTGCATGATTCTGACAACATGTTTTCTTCATCAGGTAAGGTGAGACAGGAAGTCGTGTTCTGCGATTCCATCCTCGGGGAAGAGGCTAAGTGTGAAAGTTTGTCCTTACCCTCTGATGGTAGCGTCTTGTTTCCCTAAAACGAGAGCAAGCAGCAGAGACGGACAATCCTCTACTTATCTTTTTACAATAACTTAACTGGACTGTTCGATGTTTTGGCAACAAATAAGGTAGATCATCCAAAATTGAATCCCGAAGGTAAATACTCTCCTATGTATAAGGGCTTGTGAAAAACCACCGTTGTAAATAAACGTGATATATATATATGGATTATCCAAGTGTTTTATAGCAAGGGTTTTAGATGAATATCTTCATGTCAGTAACTAAGATTTTGGAAACTGTACACCCTGTATATCGAAATTAACAATACTTAATACTTAATACTTACCGACCGGTCTTGTAGTTAACAGAAGCGCCCACCTATAATTCCTCGCTGTCCAGGTCAACCAAAACTATTAGCTTTGGAAATTCGCAATTTAGATAGTAACGTAAAATATTTTTTTCGTCACTGCTCTACGGGAAAGTAATAAAACGAGTTCCACGAAGAACACGACACACAACACTTACTGTCAATACCATTTCATTCATGTTCCCAGGAAGTAGCGATGCGGCGCACGAGGTTTTCTCTATTCGCTCTTCAAAGAGAATGCCAAAACTGCCAGCACATCTTTCCATTTCTTCAGCAAAGAACATTTTGATCAAAGGACAGCGGCAGGATGACGTTTCTTCAGGGCAAATTTTACGCTTAGCAAGGCTTTGTGTCGACTTAAAAAGCTGGGTCCTGATTTTGATGGAGTTCTCGTCACACCACATTACGATCTGCCCCGTCGATGGACGTTTTATGATTAACACGAGATGGTCATCAACGATCTCCACATCCGTTATCTCACCCAGCTTTTCCAAATCGGTCAACACCTTCTTCAAAAGCTGGCCGAATAAAAATTTGCTGGTAGGTCTGTCCGGAAAAGTGAATGCTACAGTTCCTTCGCATGTCTTCTCAGAAGCAATGATAACCAGAGGTTGCGTTTTTGATTTAGCAACCTCGTCAGCTGCTAACAAGATGAGTGGTGAAAGGGAAAAGTCACCGAAGAGAGACGAATTTTCAGTTTCTAAAGAATTTAAATGCTCCAACTCTAAGAAATATTGTGTTGCAATTTCTTGATTCTGATTTTTAAGCAGCAGCTTAGGTAGAGTGTCTTGTGCGGACCTCTTACTCCAAGCATTTACTTGCATTAGTTTAGCGGTATCAACTCCGTATGATATTGGGCATTCCACGAGAAATCTGCAAAACTGTTCGAATCGACTCCCGTCTCTTTTAAGTGCCAAAGTCTGGATAATGTTCCCCGGTTCTCTTTCTTGAGGGGTCAATTCCGAGTTGTTCAGTAATGTTTGGTCCTTCAGATTTTGACACGCAGCAGGTGTCCATAGCTCGTGAGGGATTTGATTTTTGTCAGTCGTACCAAGTGGTGTTGAAAAGATCATGTCGTATACTGCAAACCTCCCAAGACAACCAATGGTTGAACTAAAGAAGACAAACTTCAGCTCCTCCACGAGTACAATGTGAGTCATTCCCTGTGAATAGTTGTCTTGGAGTTTAGAAAACAATCCGTGTATGACATCAATCATGTCGAACATTTCCATCTCTACGAACGACCGAAGAAAAAGTGCGAGAGAAACTTTCAAGTTCACATCTTCTTGAAAAAACAGAGCTTTCTTTTCTGGTCCATCCAGTTGCTTACCTCTACCTTCGATGTAGTTTTTTAGCACTTTGAATTCGTTTCTCAGCAGTTGTTCTCTCGGAACACTTTGGGCTTTCGTGGCTTTAAGGTGGCACAGGACAAAAATTGCTTGCACTAAGATGGCATCCGAACAATCTGAGTAGTTGTGAAACATATTCGTATATGTACACGACAGAAGCAGAAGAACAGTACTTTGAGCCACCATTCCAAGGTTAAATAAGCATAAGCCAGCCTTTAGAAAGTTAAAGCTTAACTTTGCGCACATCTCTTCCAGATAGGCCGGGGAGGTTGGAAAATTAGCACAATTGTGAATCTCAGAGGGAGATACGGTGCTGTCTTCAAGATCACTTGGTTGGTATTGAAAGAGAACACTGGCGATTTCGAAACCAAACTCGGAAGTAAGGCTTTCTAGTTTGAGGTCCTCCTCAGAAACGGTTTCAGGAACTGATATTTTCTTGCGATCAAACTTTGACATGAATGTACCCTTCAGTTGATTCACAAGTGAAACTTGGCAAATCTCTTCTACATTTTCGAGAACTCTCTGACAGTGCAGCAAAGATTTCTCTTGGAATCCCTCGCGAGATTCTAACCGCGCAAGACTTACATTACATTTCAGAACATCGGGGTGAACAGATCCAAAAGCTCTTGTGAAAATCTCTAGTGCATCTGTAAGACATTGCCTCGATTGCTCAACTTTTTCCATGTTCGATAAAACAAGCCCCTGCTTCAGCAGAATAGTAGCAACGGTTGGATGACTTGCGCCACATCTTTCGCGACAAAGCTTTACAAGATACACCAAAAATTTGCATGCCAAATCTTGATTACCTTGATGTACACAAATATCTACTAGGGTCTCTGCAGCTGTAATGAAAAAATCCACAGGGAAGTTTGCTTTCACATCAAGAAGTTCTATCAGTTCAGCCAACGTCAAAGTCTTGGTGTCAATGACTGCTGAAGCCTTTGACGAGTTTCCCAGCAAAAGGTAAACTAGGCAAATTTTCAACGAAATACATTTTGTCAGTTCCTCCGTTTGATTTAATTCTGATTCACAGAACGATTTCAACATCTCAAACTCCTTCAAAGCTTTTCTAGGATTTCGGTTCTCTAAAGAAGTACACGCTTCATTGAATTCTACAGCGGCAATTAATCTTGGGGGTATGGAAGCTTGACGTAACATCGGAAAGAGCTCACTTCGAACTTGTTGATCAGCTATGTGGTCCCTTTGAGCCTGATGTACCAGTCTTAAGTTGTTACGGACAGTTACAATATTCTCTTCAACTATGTGGCCATTGGTCGAGTTCTTGAGTAATTTAAATTTGTTAAGAGCAGTCTCGAGATTTTCTTTTGCGTTTTGGAAAAATCCTTTGCAAATATACACACAGCCTAAATTATTAAAAGCAACAGCCGAGCTAGCATTCAATACCTCCTCATCAGCATCGTCTATGTGGCTAACGGACTGCTTAAATGCAGCAACAGAAATTGCAAGACTGAACATCTTGAGAGCAAGCACACCACAAACGTTGAGAGATCGGACGAATAAGTTTTGAGAGCACGTTTGGGGCAACAGAATGGTTCCATTTTTTGAATTCCATGAGGCATTCGTGATGTATGTTTGCTCTACACGGTTTATTATTTGTTTCTCCTCTAAACAGGCGTTAGAAAAGTCATTCGGCGTCGACCCTTGAAGGTGCTTGTAGGTGTTTTGCAGTGTCTCTTCTGCCTCAGCCGAATTTCCGAGTTGAAGCTCACTCTCTAATTTCCCAATGCCTCTGATAACTAGACAACTTTTGTTTCCGTATTCTGGGCAGCAAATCGGTTCTAGTGTTTCTAAGATAGAAAAAAGAAGTGGTCATGGCTCCGTCAATTCCATTCCCCCTCATTCCCCACGACAATTGTCGGGCATTTGTAATTTGAAAGCAGTGTTGCAAATGCCCCACGGTGGAGCTCGGGGAAGACTGGAAATTCTCGACCTAAGGGACATGTCGAAATTCAAGATGGAAGTAATAATTGTTCACAATACGGAAATGGATTTAATTAACACCTGTGACCATTGTCATGGATTTTGGAAGCGACGGACCTCCGGAAAGTAACAAAATTTAACAAATAATGCAACAATTGCCATTCCATTTCGTCGGGGACTTTATGCTCTTATTTCTACGTTTGACTACCACTGATAAGACGGCTTTACAATCGGCAAGTGCATCGACAGAATCTGAGCTCCATTAAACAGTCTAACTGAATAGTAAAAGCAGGCAAGCTCTTTCGAATTGAACGCCTTGCCCTGTAATTCTGTCAAGGCCTCTTTCCGAAAATCTATGGCTCACACGAGGAAGCAATGTTACAAAGTTTTGCACATGTGGGGTTGAAAGTGGAAGTAATGTTCGTGAAAAGTTCAGGACTCCAACGAGGTTTATCAACACACAGTTTTTATACGTTTTGTATTGAAGGCAATGAGGAAACAAACAACTAGGCTAAAAATGAATTTAAAAACTGAAAGATAAAATTGTCTTTGGCAATGCCCCACTGTCTGGCTGACCTGTTATAGTCGTGATAGTAAATGCCCTACTTTGAGGAAGGATAAGTTGTCAAATGCGGGACAAATACCAGGAGGACAAAGGGACTTGAAATTGAGGGAGCCCTTACATATGTGTTGCAGATTTTAAAATGGAAAAAAATCAACTGTTGTTATTGAACAAAAACTCCGAAAAAAGATCAATTCAGACATCTCAGATCCATATTGAACAATGGCCTTTAGGTCAATCGCAATTTCCTAAAAATACCGTAATTGATATATTTCAAACTGCACCTTAGGCCTCGTACCCAGGATGCCTTGACTCGGGATGATGTATATACCTTTCCTTTTTGTCTTCGCACGTGCTGCACGTCCCATGAAACAACTTCTCAAAAATGTTCATAATTAAATAAAGTATCTAGGATGAAAGTATTTGTCAACATCGGGTTTTTTCTCTGTTTGTAAAAAGTCTGCAACTTTCCATTGACTTTATTTTCTAAAAATTAAGCCAAACATATCCAACTAGCATCTGTAGTAACATAATAAAGTCAAGGATGAGTGAAATCAATTTTAGAAAAATTTCGTCAATAATTGCAATAAATCACGTGCGCATGCATGGGCATGTTATGACCCGGGGGGGGAGGACTCCGATATAAATAGAACGACAGGGGAGCTCGTCAGAAATTTTGAAAAGAACTCATAAGAGGTACCAAGATCCTGCTTTGTGGGCGTGGCTTGAAATCGTTTTCACCCCCAAGAGGTACATTCTAAAATAACATATTATCTCCTGTCATATTTTTCGGTACCGCAGAAGCCCCCACTGTGGACGTTTTGAGGTTGAACACCTTAAGAGGTACCAAGCCCGCTTTTTTAACTCCTAAAAGGTACGACGAACACTCCCACCCCTTTCTATATGGGAGTCCCCCCTGGTGATTATGACATTTCTGCTTTATTTTACCCTCATTAATCACTATACACGCATCCCTTGATATTTACCAAAAAGTGCTATTCAAAAATGAAATTGATATGCAGTTATTTGGCCTTGTAACCTTGATCTTAAAACAAACGTTTACGTCTGCTATCTTACTCAAAGAACTCCTTTGTGCACGCTTGACACTGTCTCCCCATGTCTTCCGGACACGAACAAACGTTTATTTATCTTTCAGTCGTTTGACAGGAAATTAATTTTTTTTAAACCGCTGTGTAAAAGTTTGCTACGACACATTTCGAAAGACCGCTGTTGCGTCTCAGCGTGACCAGTAAAATGGCAAGCCTTAGGCATGCCATAACGCAACGATGCACACGAGAAAAGACATAACTGCGAAAAGATGAATTCGTAATTGATGTCTGAAGTAGAATCGATGAGTCCTAAAGCCATGAAAAATCCACACTTGCTAACGCACGCAAAATAACGCGACAGTGAAATCGGCCTTACAACCCTTTGTCTAAAAACTGTCTGTTTCTTTCATTATTTTGTCAACCGCAATTGAATGTTCAGAAATGAGTCGTCCTCATTTAAAAACACCACTTCCGAGAATAAACACCATATCAACGTGGATTACAAAAGAATTCAAGAACCTTTTCGCCACCTACCCCCGCACCTACCGCAAGTTTTCAAAAATGTTGAGTTCATTTCATTCGAAAGGAGCAACTTACTCCCGCAGTGCTATAGATCGTTTTCACGTGACGTCATCACTTTTTAAAATCCAAAACTAAAGGGCCACCAAAGTTTTTATCCTTATCAGGCATAAGAGGCGGTATATTTATATCTGTTTACAATTTTACAGCTCAATAGCGCGGTTCGTTTGGAATCCAGAGCATTTTGAATTTCAGGATTATGGAGGTGCGTGACACAAGGCTTGCGATCGAGTTTGTCGAAAAATATATACTTATCTCATGATTTTAAGCCTTTTTAGAAGTTACAGCATTATGAAAAGTGCTTATGTAAATGCTTGTTTGATCAGTACTGATAATCAGTCACCTAGACAGCCAAAGTAAGTTCCAGATGTTGACACTATTTTCCGGCCACCATATTGGTGTACCACGGAGCTACACCAACATGGCGTTTTCATACTGGGCTCTGTAAATATCTGCGAAACATTTCGACGAATATCTGAAGTTTGGGGAAACGCACAGGCCTAAAACTTGGAGAAGTGTCTTATTTAGTTATCTTCTATAACATCATAATTTCATAGCTTTTTCCACAGGATGGTTTTCGATTTATTTTTTTGTTGCGTGACAGTGAAAACGATCTATAGGTTTTCTTGTTTCTCTTAATTGAACCAGGTAAAGGTAGTAGCCCGGGGCGGGGGGGTACTGTCATATATGGGCTATATAGGTATGTGCCGCTGTGAAGGGTATGGTTTTCAAGCAGTTTTAATACTCTAGCATATGGTATATAAATCAGAGCGTTTGGTCTAGAATAGGGTATCATTTCTCACGAAACTGACCAGTTGGTTGAAGATTTTATCTAAACTAAGGAAACCAGGAATTGCCACTCAAAAATATAAAAAATGAAATCGGCAAGTTTAAATTTTTGTAACTGAGCCTGAACATCGTCGATAGATTACTATCATAAAACACTACTGGATATTATTAACTGTCAAAAATCGGGATTGAGACGGAAATCGGTGGTTTTAATACTGGTTACTCTAGTATAGGGTAGCAAAATTCAGCTGAACTACCTTATTACATGAAATTTTCGCGACACCTTCATTTCGCGATTTTGCGAAAATTTTGCATTTTGACTCACTTTAAGTTCGCGTTTTTGAGTGAGACACACTATATTTCTTTGTGAATGTTATTTAAGATGTCCCTGAAGTTGATCAAACAGCTTAATCAGCAACGTCTAAATAAACAGAAACGCAACTGATTATGTAAACAGTAACAAGAAAGATGTTCTCACAGTGTCTACAAGGCAATTTGAAAGGTTTAAGCAACTAGTGGAACAGCACTACAAGGAGCCAGTAAATGGACAGTTTGAGGATTGTACAAAAGAAGTGCTACCTGGAGTGGAGACGGAAAGCAGTAGTGATGAAGAGGACCAGAACATTACCACAGAGTAGTTCAAAATGATTGTTATAAACGTGTGTAATGGTAATAAAGTCGCTTTTTTAATTATTGACGTAACTTGAGTCACTTAATTTTCGCATCATGTTAATTTCGCGACATTTAATTTTCGCGTCACTTAAATTTCGCGACTTTTTTTAAATCGCGAAATTCGCGAAATTAACGAGTCGCGAAAATTTCATGTAATTAGGTAGCTCTAGTATAGGCTAAGGGTTCCCGGGTCCCAGCGGCACATCCCAGAAATTCCTAAAGTACCCCCCTCCCCGCCCCCCACAGGGGTAGTAGTAAGCCGAACAGAGGAAAACAGACTGCATTTTGAAGGATTAAAGGAAACCAAAACGTTTCATTGTGTCCCATTGTCAAATACTTTAAAATGTTATAAACAAATTGCCAAAGAAATCAGGAACGTGCTGTCAGGTTTTTACTGAGTGCCATGTAAGCGTAGTTCAATTTTCGTCAAAGCAAATTTACAATATACAATTGAAGTACAATTACATGTACAGCAACACATCTTTATTTTTAAGTTACCTGCTTCAAACATTTTCCGCTTAGTTCGTCAACATCATCATCAACGTGCGATTTCCTGTAACCAAAGATCACAAAAAAAGCAAGGTTATACGAGGGGGGCGTAAGGGAGGTCCGAAAACCGCAAAACCGCGTAAAAAAACGTAAAAAAACGCAATACCGCATGGACATTTACCAATATACCGGAACCGTAGTTACAAATGTGCTACGGTTCCGTCATCATTACTTCTAGTTCGATATTCCATTAGAAATACGACCTTATTTAGTTTGATAAAAGTGCACGTTGATGTTAATCAACGTATGATCATCGCACTCATAAAATAATACTGTAATAATTGACACACGTCCTTGGGACTGACTTCGTTATGCTGTTGTAGAACTAATATAACTTTGTAAGGGCGCTCGCGCGAGTTACCCAATTGAAAAACATCCATGTTTACGACTTCAGCACTGGAAACCACTCGAATGTTACACAACGCAAGCTTTCCGCGAGTTTTTTGTTTGGTGAAAATTCGTCAAGATGCTAGTTTTCAAACTCAAGTATCCCGAATACGAGCTCGGAACATCCATTTTATGTCGCAATTCGACTGAATCAACCTTAAATTGCATTTAAAATTTTCCAAGAAGAATTTTGAATAACCCGAAGACAGCGTCACGGTAATCAGCCCCATGAATTGTTCAGTAAAGCAAACGATTGTTGAAGCGTATAACTCTCCAGAAGCGAGTTCTTGCTCCCAGAAGAAACGTCGCCGAACTTCCAATCTCTCCTTGAAGTAACATCGTCTCTTCCCGACCACCCTCAAAACCACTTCTTCTTGCTCGACAGACATTGTCCCGCACGAGGCCACGGCAAATACTGTAGGAAATCCGAGCGAAAGATTTCCAGCCCGGAGAGTCACCAAGTCGACGTATCATTGGATAAAATGGTTAATCATACCAATTATTAACTGGAAAAAGCGGAAATTTACAAACAGCAACGCTTGCTTGCACAACAATGATCCCTTGCAAAAACATAAACAAGAGATCAAAAGTCATCGGAAGCGTCAGGATCCGAGTAATAACTGTCATAACTGGAAAGCGCAGACGGCTGCAGACTCTTTTTTACCGATTACCGCGATCGAAAATTTATGAAAACCGCAAACCGCTTAGTCTTATTAAACCGCAATACCGCAGGTTAAAATAAAGATTTCCGCAAAACCGCACCAAAAATAACACAAAACCGCATCACCGCAAACCCTTACACCTCCCTCTTATACCAAGTAATATTCAAGATGAAAGAGGCGAATGATTATATAGCTTTGTTGTCAAATTGCAACGTCGATAAGATTAAATTGGCGTCCATTCCGTTGATTCAGAAGCGCAATGACTCATACATTCATATCTCACCAGACGGTTCAGAGTGGTGTTCATATGATCGGCACGTTCGCGGCAAAAGATGTTCAGCTATATGCAAACTGGTCGACCGATAGTCGTAAGGATCGCCCAACATTTTGTCCTTTTTCTGTAAGTAGGGCAGTCAAACGATCGCAGTGATCGCCGGTCATCGCAGCGATGATATGGAAACCAACCTGACCAGCCTTTGCAAAACATTTGGAAATATATATTTTTAGTTTCAGTTTTGTTTCAAAACAGCATGCAATTTACACCATAAGTAGAAAAATCAATTGAGAACTATCAGAGCTATATTTACCAGGGAGACTGTTCGTACATGGTGCAAAAGGATTTCTGAAGCTGGCAAGCTTCTATGATCTTCTGTGTAACAGAAGTTGGGGCTAAAAGTTCAAATTTTGCAGTCATAGCATATTTTATAATAAACATAGGGGAAGGAGGGGGGAGGGGTGGTGAGGGATGACGGGCAGTCTTAAAATATGCCTTTACGGGTCTCGCAATTAGTCATATCCACTGGTCTGGTTTTCTTGATCTATCTTTTCCTGCCTTATATATGTTGCTCTGGTCGTGTATGCATTTCGGTTTAACACTCTCCATATCTGATAGCATTAACCTTTTCGTCTTCTGCAATGGCGGCATGGTAAATTTCGTTCGTGCTTCTATTATTTTGAGCTGCCAGGTTTGGTTTTGCACAAATGCTTGAGAATGCTCACTCGTACAGAGAGGATACTGCATCATCAACTGATTCGAAACTGATAAATGTTTTGGGAGTAAACCAACTCTGTCATATCGGCTGAGCATTACTGTACTTTGAAATAAATATTGAAAGGTAAGAAGTCTTATGACTCTTATAAGCTGGGCGGAAATGGCACAGGAAGTTAATGCTTGACATGCATGCAGATTTTGCGAAGTAGCTGAACTCTTTCACCATCTGTCAATAATGGATTACATACACACCTCATTTCACAATGTAATTACATTATATTATGTACCTGGAATTTCTTGAATAGCTTGGTTGAAACCGGTTTACTGCAGATCAATTCCAACTTCGAGAAATCAAGTTCAATCTGATCTTCTGGGAAGTTTGCATATCACAAGTTGAAGTCACATGATGAAATTGAGACCCTATTGTTGGAATACAATAGATAGCTACAGGTCAATACACCTCCTAGCCAAACTCTGTCTTGTGTACCCCTCCCCTGCAAATCATAGTCTGTGTCAAATACGACCAGTTTTAAAACCTGGACTGGGGCTGGACTGAGGATTTTGTGACATGTTCCGCTGCACCGCAGGCAATGCAAATCTCCAACTGGAGATCAAATGTTTTCGTTTTCAACAAGACTGGTACAATTTCTCGTGCATTTCTGTATCATTCTACATCCTTCAAAGAAAGCTAGGCCAACAAGCTCCGCCTGGAATGTTTTGCGTGAGCTGAAGTCAGGAGCCATAATCGGGGACGGAGACTGTAAGCGCGCGCCATTTCTAGTATTGGGGTTGTCCCCATGATATGGGACAATAATTCTATTTTTAGAACAAATTGCGCCATCACCTGCGGCACACGTGCGTACATGCTGCGAGGATTTTTGCGGATGTCGCGCGGGGGAAATGGCGTCCGAAAGTCCCGAAATTTTTCATGTTTTTGGCCCACAACTCAACGCGTTTACGTCTGTTGGAATTTTGCTTAAGTATTTTCGTCGTAAGTTGCTTTAGTTTGAGTGAAGTAAGACAGCGTCGAATTTAGTTATGTTCCGCTGTAAGCTTATATATATATATCGCTGACCAGGTTGTGTTCCGACGGATGCTTCTTTTACATGAGCTGTACATTAATCCACTTTAAATTTCACATATGTTGAAGATTAACAGCTTTTCCATTACACAGCAAAGAACTAGCTGGATATATTTAGATATAGCAGAGCTTCAGGACTTCATAGTTTCCTAGCTCCTCTTGCCACACGCTTGCGAGGAATTTGTCAGTGATCTATCGCGACCGAAAAGTAAAACAAAATAATTGCTAGTTTGAGTTTCGCTGGAGTTGTATGCAACGCTTGATGTTTCATCAAGGCCCAATAACTTTACGTCCGTAGATACTGCTCAGTTTTATTCGTGCAAAATTCCAGTAAATTCTCTGTTGTCGATGAATGAGAGCGCCCGCCGATGCGTGTTTTGTACAGTCAGTAAACATGACAAATTGTACTTCCGCCGCACTTTCGTGTGAAAGCGTACATCGAAGCCAAACAATAACTCTATAGTTTTTAAATATGTTTTAAGATTGATAAATGTTTGAGA
>NW_028301539.1:840000-972500 GCF_042242905.1 Orbicella faveolata | reverse complement strand
CTCTATTTCCAGTTCCACGATCACAAAAGCCTGATCGCAGACCAATCCGATGCATGATGTCGACTGTATTTGTCCTCACAGGAAAATGAGACATAAGAAAGATCTTTGCGATTCTGAGATCAAATTTTGAGATGCCAAATATTCCGAAATATCATCCTTGTTAACTTACTGTTTTTCATTGGTAGTCTAGTGCAAGTAGATTGTTGTTTCTTCGCGGACAAGTGCATTTTCGCCAGAACTGTACTTATCAGAGATTGGTGAAGCTCTGTTAACGAGCTGACCCAAGGTACGTAAGAATTAGAAACTGTAGGTCTTTGAAAACCGTGTTTGAGTCATTAATATAACAGAGAAAAGTCAGGATCGGCGTTTCCCACACGGCTTAACAATGATACACAAGAAAGTTTAAAGAGATCATTATATGATAGAGGTAACAATACTCTGCCTATCTCTATTTACACTTGCTTAGATTTTCGCGTAAGATGCATCGGCTGAACAGCTTTGTATGGGCTACGTTCGTACGTAGATGAACAGCTGGAAGCGGGATATGCGTCAGAACCGCGTGGTTGAAGCGGAATTAGTTCACAGAGCGTAAATTATATTGTTGTCAATTTGAAGAGCGGTTTCCACATAAGTCGAGACGTAATTGGTTTTGCATTACTAAGCTATATGATTGGCTTAAAAATCTCGTACCACTTTTTCATCCAATCAGAAGTAAAAGCTACTTTCGAATATTGAAATTCAGCCTGATAGGCACAATCAATCCAAAAATCAGTCAATCAATTTATTGGCGTCAAAACATGGGTTGCAGTTGAGAGAAATGAATAAGTAAACATGCTCTTTCATTTTCCTCTAGGCCTCGCTGCCAAGCTGAATTTTAGTATATCAAGACTCCCTTGCAAATGTTTTCCTATACTTCGCATTAGCTACATGTCTTCAAGCTTTGATTGGTTCACTGTATTGTCTGTGTCCTTTGTGGTCTGGTCTAGGTTTTACGACAGCCAGTTAAAAACTGTTCTATGTACTGTAATATTCCTTTTTAAGTTTACTTAATAGTTTGATTATTTTTTTCCTCTAACATGTAAATGCAGCTGGTAAGTGTTAGATCAAGGTTGGGTAATAGAAGACTTCCGGGGGTGGGAATATGTTTCAGACATCGCTATCACTGGGGACACCATGGGCTTTTCATGCGCGTTTTCCGGTGTGAACGATGTCAGCAGTGATGTGAAAAATATGCTTCTGGTACCCAGGTTGAGATGGAAATTCAACTGACTTGATTCAACAACCGAAACACTTGTTAATTCGGACGCTTTGAGAGTTGAAAGAACCAGAGATGTGCATTAATTCAGCATGCACTTAGTGAAGGTTCAGACGTTCCTCGATCGGTATCAGCGCGATTTAGAAAATTTACTCTACGGCATTTCTCGATCATGAGGAACAATGTTCTCAGAAAAAAAACCAAAGCGAAGAAGAGACCTTGTAGGTTGTTAAAGAAAACTCACCTTCCTAAGACGAAGTTCCAAGCCTCTGTGACCAAGAAATAATGTCAAATTAGATGAAATCTAGGAGAGCTATTGATTTCAGAAACAAGGAAATATACATGTAAAGTGAAAGACCAGAATTCCTTGCTTTCAAGACTTAATCACAAGCAAAATACTGCAGCCTGGAAACGAGGAGGAAGAAATGGAGTACGGCTGTACTCAGGGAAAACTGCCCAAGTGACTGACTGACGGATGGAAGGAGGGACCGACCGACTAACTTTTACGATTTTCTTTTTCTCTGTCTGTCTTTATTTCACCAATGCAATTTTGGACAGACCAGATGATGTAGATGGAATAAACACGCAAGTGGTGCGTTTTGAACGCCTGCCTCACGCTAATTTTCGTGTCAATAAAAACTTCCTTCATGACAGATGAATGAAAAGAAATTGCTTCTGAAATAGGAAAGGTGGAGTTTCAGATATTTACCTCGACCCCCTTAGTACGGGATTTTAAACGTATAAATATGTTTTTAAGCTAAGGTGACTTTCCATATAAATGCGTCGATCTTGTATATGCAGATTTGATATGTTGTGATGTAACGTTCTGATTGCTTTGTCGGACTGGCCATTGACTGGCCTTTTGTTGTCGCAGGATTAAAGAATTGTCTAAGGTGTGGGTCGCACTTGGGAAATCTTTGCCAGAATTTGTTTACTTTGCGGTGGAAATCTGTCATCGCGGGCCTTTGCCCAGTGCGACCGCAGGTTTTTCGCTTTGGCAAAAACTTTGCGAATCGGCAAAACATCAAAGAAGCCGTAGTGCTTGGGTGGGGCAGGCAGATTTTCGAAAAGTCGAGCCAAGCAATGGGAATCACAGTCGTAACTGTCAACGCTTGTCAGCGTAACATGAAAAACGATACGCGCGGGAAGTTCAGTTCCAGTTCGCGGTCTTTCTTCATGAACGGACGAGGCTATCATTATAATCCCGCACAATTTCAAGGTTTTCAAGGTTTTTACGGCGATAGCGTGGAATACCCGCAGTATGCTCCCGTCTACAATGATATGTCTGGAAGGGGAACTCAACCGAGTACTTCGACCAGGTCCATGCAAGCAAGCGCTTCACAAGCGTCGTCATCTTCGTCTTCCCAATCGTCTCCTGATCCTGAACCCGTAGATACTGGAAAACGATCTTATGAAAGATGGTCAGATGACGAAGAAAAAATGCTATTCAACCTGTGGGCCGAGAATTTCGATCGCATCAACAGCAGTCAAGCCCGTAAAGCTTGGGATGACATCGCCAAGCAAATAAATTTGAAATTTGGTACCGACAATTATCTCCCACTAGTGCGACCCTCCGTTTCTGTCTAGAAGTTTTCCTTTCCGGTTGCGGTTTCAAATTTTTGTGGTTTTTTAATAGGCAAAGATAAAAACTTTTCCCAAGTGCGACCCATGCCTAATACTTTTGGGCTAAAAAGGATATATTTAGAAAATCGACTAACCGGTTTTATCATAATGCTATTATATTTCAGGCTCGCTGGCCATTGAAATTCATTCTGCGAAGCACAGGAAACTGGTCGCACTTACTCAGATCTAGTGTAGGAAGCGTACCTACAATACAAGTACCCGGGTGCCAAGATAAAAGTGTTTTCTATTATTACCGGAAAGAGATATCGTTTATTTGACCAAAGCGTGGGGTCAAGGTGGCTGGATATTGGCAAAGTTCTTTATTTGCAGGTTTGCGGACCGAAGCGCGGAAGTCCATAAACACCCACACAAAAAAAAGAGCAAGGCCAATATTCAACCATCTGGACCAAACAAGCTTGGCTTGGTCAAAAGCAAATTTATTATATGGGACATGTAAATGTAGTCTCCTCCGCAGCCGTTTTTTGGGATGTCACGCAACGCTTCCCCCATTGCGTAATATCCCAAAAAACGGCTGCGGAGGAGACTAACGTACGTGTAGCTTTGGGAAAATTTTTCTTGCGGGACACAACGTGTAAAACCGAGCGGACAAGCTAGATAGCGCCATCTTGCCCGCTCGGCGGGGTAGCTAATCACAGCAGCAAATCTTGCCCGCTCACGGAGCTAACCATGAGGATTACGTAAAACCGTCTATCTACTGATTATCATTGTGAGGGCTTCTATCTCTAAAAAGAGTTTTGCGAGATAATTCTTGGAACGATTTTTTAGGACCAGAGAGGCATCCAACTGCTAAATCTTTCTAGGAACCAGGAAATGAGATTTGCTTGAGATTTTGAAATAGGTTCAATCTAGGCATGCAACACGTGCATTTTTCGTTTTGTATTTAGTATCGTTCCAACAAGAAGCCCTGTAAAGCTCCGTAATTTTGCTGTAAACTTATTAACTTGGAAATGCGTATTTTTGTAGAATGTAGAAAAATTGAGCCCTGTTAGGGCAAAAGCGTCAAAATACTGCTTTGAATCACAAATAGCGTTTTGAATATCATAATTATTAATAGTGTAGCATGACTCGACACCATCTCTCTTTGAGCACGATATTGACACTATTCATTCATATTTGATATAAATAAGAGATATTTCATTCCCTAGGTATCATGTTCGTCAGTTTTGCCTTCGTGACACTCGATCCAGCAATTGACAAACATGTGCCGGCTTGCGAGAGATTTTCCAATAATTCATAGAATATGTCTACTCTGCAGATTATCTGCATTGCCCAGACTGGTATTAATCACTATCTTATCACCAGGTAACCATAAGTACGTTGGAAAGTGAAAATGAACCACAAGCCGACTCAAACCTAGGAGGGATTAACAGAACGTACACCAGACTCGAGAGAACAGCGGAAATCGAGCCTAACCCAAACCAAAATAGTATCGTTCAAGTTAGTTTCTGATTTGGTGCTCAAAAGAAAACTGGCATGAGGTAGATAGCTTCATAGAGATTAGAAACTCTGCGCCATGAATGGCCGTGTCGATAACTAAACAGAAACAGGGAAAAATGTTCTTAGAAAACATTCTGATCATGTTTGTAACACTAAGTCAAACCAAGAGATTACCACTTGAACCTTGATAATCAATCTCTTGGTCAAACACGATCAAACTGTCCGACTGAAATTGGGTCGTTCTAGTAGTTTTCGCTTTCCAGATGTCACTTCTCAAGAGTTTCAGTTATATTTCTAGATACTGATATTTAACGTTTGCTCTTGCCTGTAGCGGGTTTTTTTATTCATTATTTTTGGCGGCTTAGACAACCAAAAGAAGGAGCAGCTTACTTTCTTGTGAGTTCCGAAGAAAAATGCGCTATTCTGGGCGAGCTGTCGAAAAATGCCAGATGTACGTCTTCCAGGGAAGGCCTTTATCAAAACTGGAAAAAATATATTTTGTTGGGCGTGCATGTCCAAGCTAGTTCATTTTGACCAACTCATTCGCTTCCTATCACTCGTTTCTAATTTCGCTTACACAGCTGGACAATGCTTATTGACGTAGATATTTGCTGTAGACAGTGGTTTCCGAGAAACCAAAAAATATACATCAATAGATTAAACATGGAGAGCGGAATTTAGGTTTGACGTAGCTTTCGATAATCAACGATTTGCTAATTCAACCACTGAACCACAAACGTAAACCAGTGTTGCAAATCGGGATGCGTATTATTTTTGCGTTTTCATCCTTGTTTCAGCTTGTTTCATACAACAGAAATTCTTTTTCATAACATCTGGAGCAGCGCACCCGCTTGACAAGTCGAATTTTCATGCCTTGTATTTATGAAATTCATTCTAATATCTTTCTTTGCTGTTCAAGAACGATCACCAGTTTCTGATCTTTAAAGTTTCTATTAAAAACTATAAAGTTTGACTTGTTATATCAAAGCTCTTGTAGTTATGGCCATTGTTGTGAAGCTGTACCTTCACACTAGGCGTGAATAAAAACTATTTGATGCATCAAAGCCTTTCCGATTAACTTTTCAAAATGGCCGCTTTAATTTGTTGAGTTATTTTTTTGTAAAAAAAATACCTCTTAGTCGGCGCGTCGGGTATGTTATGGACGGGTCAATGGGTGAGTGAGTGAGTAAGTGAGTGAGTGAGAGATGTATGTATGTCACACCAATCAGATTGGATCTACTATAAACAGCCAATCAAATTTCTTGTTGTAAAGGTAAATGGTATGTGAGAAGATTTGATCCCGATAGAGTTCAGAACAGCCATATTTATTCTTCTATAAAAGAGGAGGAAGTATTCATATATTGGGTTTACTTCGACATTTTCTGTGGGTTAGGCTGAGGATTTTAGTTAAATGAACGAGATGAGCCTTGAGGTTTGAAACAGTTCGTGAGTTAGTAGTATGCAAATGCAACGAGATATTTTTATTTTTAGTTACAAAGGTAACTTGATACTTTTGTTTTTCACAAGGAGTAAATTCAATTAGAGGTCACGAATCGTCGCGTCTAGTTCTTAGGACTTGCTTTAGAGGGGACGAGACTTTAGATTTGAAACAGTTGTAACGTTTACAATAGTAAGTGCGGGTAACAATTGTTTTGTTCTTGTTGCATGCAAATATAACGAGGCATTTTTGGTTTTTAGTTGCAAAGTGTAATGTGACACTCTTGTTTTTCACAAGGGAGTAAATTCAATTAGAGCGGACGAATCGTCATCACTCTTTCCCACGAGATGTTTGCTATCTTTAGTAACAAATGGTAACTTAACACTTTTGTTTTTTATATGGGAGTAAATTCAATTAGAGCTGACAAGTTATCGGCTATTGTTTCCAGGATATTAAACAAAAAAGAAGGTTTTGTTTCTGGACGGTTTTTACGTCTCTGCAGTAGCAGTTTAATAGTTTTATTTGATGACATTCATTTCAGTCCGATATTTTTTAAGGGAAAAAGTATGAAAACTGTTCAAATGTTCTTTGAAGACTGCGTGGCACCAAGTTAAAGTGCATTTAATTAAATCAGACTTTTAACGTGTCAGAGGTTTTTTTTTCTCTTTCTTTCTATTTTCGGTGAAGTTGTGTTGTGTTGTGTTCTGTTGTGTAAAAAGGTAAACTTACGACTTGTGTAAAATGCGAAAAAGTCTCTAAATTAACTTGAGTATTTTTGAGCAAAAATTTCTCTTGGGGGTTGGAAGGGTTATGTGATCGGTGAGCGAGGGAGTTATGCATGTGCGGGTGTCACACCAATCACAGTGCGGGTTGTATCAAAGAGCGAATCAAATTGCCCGTTAGAAAATAAGATGACAACTACATTAATCTGGAGACGTGTCAGATTACTGTAGTTTGTTCAGTCAAACATTTTATGGCTTACTATTTAGCTATCTTACCATGACCGATGTAACATCGCAACCAAAAAAACTTGTCAAATTAACCAAATCATTACTGTACCATGAATGCTTCTATCTCCAAAACTTCGCAGAAAAAAATAACTCTTGCACGTCTTGCGTGCCTATGTTTAATGGTAGTATCGTTGTCGCTAACGCAGTCGCTCGCTTTGGCAAAGTCACGTGTCCGTAAACCTTCACATCGTAACACAGAACGCACAGAACAGTTTAAGAACTGACGCGATAGCGTGTCCGGGCTTGCCTTTCTATTACAAACTTTTGATGGTCAACTTTCAAAGTCCCTTCGGAAATGAGTCAATAAAATGATGAAATTGGACAAAAATAGCGACTTACCGTAATTCGCTTTGTCAAAAGAAAAATTCTGCAACGTCAGCAATTATTGCTTTTGTGACATTTCCATCAGTCGAAATTCAGGCAGCTTTTGTGGAACAAGACAACGTTCCGTGTTTCACTGCAACTATCAATATGCAAATATGTTATACAAGTTAACAAAACTGAAAGTGAAAGTGGGGGAATCCCCGAACCTCTCGGTTTATTGTTTTCAACCAATTACGTCAATAGGTTCCATATGTTTCGCGGGTAGTATGTCAATGTCACGCAAAAGGTTTTTCCTGACTGCTGCGGAAACCAACAACAACAACAACAGCAACAACAAAATCGCATCTCATTCATAACTAGCTTTATAGGGCTACCGAGAGCAACTTAGTCTGACTGTAATACTGTTAACAACCAGAGATGCGACTGTTTACAATGAATGACTTGTCTGCTGATTCGTTCAGATTCCTAGCCAATTGTTTAGACCCATCCGTAAAGGGGTCGACACAATGACGGAACAAGGAACTAGAAACTAAATTGCTGAATCACTCACTATTGGTTGCTGGGTATACAGTATTGGTCAAGGGATTGCCTATTTACGGGTTGATGGATGGCTTCACGGAAGCGGAGAACTAAACTGTGAAATGGATACCACGCCGACTAAATAAACATTTATGTTGTTATTATTATTATTAAACAGTAAAGTGACATTTTTCTCAGAAAACAAGAAAAGTTCAAGACAAGATAAACGACTAAAATTAGATGCAGGGCAGACAACCCTCCTGCATAATTCTCGTCGGTTTTCCGTTAAAAATATATTTGCAGCAAACAACAAAACTTAGTTCGTAATGAGAACAATTTACTGCGTTATAAATATTTTCTCAGCCGCTGGAAAAGTTGTTGCAATAATGCCTCGTAATTAATCTTCCCTTTAATTTCAGCGATGTTTTCGTTTTTTTCTACACATCCCTGGTCTTGGGCCATGGGAGCTCCGGCAGGTAATATAAAACAACTAAAACTCCAAGGAAACCTTCAAGTTGTGGAAATCGCAAACCGGCCTGCCACTAGTATAATCACATGCCTCGCATGACCTTTGAATTTATTTTCGAATTAACCTGTTAAGGCTAAAATGCCTTGCTCATAAGAAAGCATAAGCATTATAAACATTATCTATTTCATTGCTATAATTTCCTACGGAATCCCTTTACATACTTATTTCGTAAATTAATCAATTTTGCGAGATCACAAATTCTTAAACTTTTACAAAATACTCAATCTCCTCTATATAAAGCACACCTCTCTGACAAGAGTCTCCTAAAATAATGAAATAAGAGAAGAAAACCCCCTCTTCCTGGTTAGAAAAGATTGATGAAGTTAGAAAAGGCGACTTTATAATTTTATGCCATGAGAAAATTGATTTCAATAAACACGCTGCCGTGTGACCAGAAAGCCTCGGTGCCATGTTAGAAATTTTGATTAATAGAACATAGGCTATTCATCTACAGCCAGTATACTCCTTCATAACAAGTTTCCCGTCGTGCTCTGAGGCTATACTTCAGTGATGCACAACAGGAAAAGCCAACAACTACACGTATTTTCTTGTGCTACGCCGTCTGCAAATTGAGTCCTGTGCATTCTGCGAAAAAGACCGAAGATACATTGTGAGTTCCCTAAAATTGTCATATATACGAACACAAGATTTGTCATGAAGGCAACAGATCAAGACACTCTGCGTGGTCTGCTCAATAATTCTCTCTAAGAAATTCAAACTAAAAATTAATTACCTTCGCAATAAGGCATTTACACCAAGGACCTGTAATTGTCTCCTGTTGTTCCGGCCACCTGCTAGCTTCCTCAATCTCCCTTACTTGCCTTCCGATCCTTTCTCTTTGTTCTCTTATTTCTTCTTCCCTTCTATTCATTTCCCTTTGAAACTGCTCTTCCTCTCTTACCTCCATCACCCTACGCATTAACACTGCTGCTCTAGAGACTCTTTGCTCGAATGCCAGGCTACTGTTGTTCGCAAACTCAACGGACTCAACAGTATGGTTACTTATGCAAGGAGGGAGAGAGGTTAGCAGCAACGTTGCGTCTAGGTTTTCTGTGCTATAATTCGTTCCAGTTGGTTGGTTTTGACTTCGCCTTGTGGATGCTGAATCTGCAGCTCGTGACACCAGAGCGAGCGGCCAGTTGTGAGCTGTGGACTCCATCAAATTTGTACTTAAGTTTTGCAAGAACGTAAACCCTGCGGAGGCTCTTGTAGATATGGCAGTATTGGCAGTATCAGTGTTCATAGCTGGTTTAGCATTCTGTGGAATGATATAAAGACAACAAATATAAGGTGTTTCCTATCACATCTAATGGTCTAGGCCATGCTCTCTACACTGTCTGTCTCCCGCCAGTGTATTTGAAGAGGTGGGACTTCTCAGTTAGACCAGTACAGACGTAAGAGGACATTATGTTAGTCCATATTGCTTGACCTATGTCAGTTCTATCCCTACAACCACGTATACTACAAGTGAACATGACAAAGCTGGAGCCTAACTCGAAATCCCAACCCAACCTCGGTAATACTTTCACTCTTACAAGTTTCCAACCTTACAAATAACCCCTCCACCATTATTGTTATGCCGAAAACATAGCTCACAGTTACAGTTTTTTGTATGGCGAGGCTCGAACATTCTACCTACTGAAGAAAGGTTAAGCCCGAAACGTTCAGCCAACCAGCAACTATCATGTTTACACTTTTACTGAAGAGCCTTTTGAGCCTCGCGTTTACTATCTACAATCCCTAGTATCATGCGCTTCTTTTTTCCTCAACCCTTGAGGGTAGTGGATGATAACTATATTCTTTTACCTCCAGCAGTCTATCTGTGGGTCGGATTCTTGTTGAACTCTGGCAATTGAAGGGCCACTGGTTGGGCAAAGCAGGGTCTAGTGTGTGTCTAGCCACGAACCAGTCTGCCAATCCTTTTATTTCAGTGTCCATTTAGTTCCCGGAAATCAAAGCTGTAAACGCAAAACACAGTCTTAGCAAAAATCCAACATTTTTGTAGTCTGCCAGCATGCATTCAGTTCCGTTTTATCCGCTATGTTGGCGTTGTTGTTATTGTAATCTGTAAGCAAAACGAACAAAACTTTTGCGATTTTACAGAAAGTAATGCTGCCAGCATGATCAAGAACAACTTTAATTTTTATTTTTTTTAAGAGGAAAACGGATGGGCTAAATAGTGAAGTTTTAAATCGTGCCGTGTATGTAAGTTCAGATTTCCATCACTTCGTCTGTATTCCTAATTGTGAACTCGTTGATCTGGGAATTTCATAGTAGAGCTCGGATTGTAACCAGATATACACCCTTCGTCAACCGATCTGAATTCAAAGCAAGACGACCGCAAGCGTTAAGTTTGAGGTGCCGAAATAACGCCTTTCAGTCAATTATTGCACCTGGGACTTCTTATTTTTGTTTCAAAACATCATCGTAATCATCGTCTTTTTATGAGGGGGGTGAATAGGTTTTCAGATCGACGGATTTGGCCTTCAAAAGCGCACAGATTGTGGATTTTTGCGGTAAATCGAGCGGATTCGCAGATTTTGGAAACATAGTGGATCGTGGATCAGCTGTGAATTTTGGCGCGGATTCCGGATTGTGCCTGTCTTGATGTTCGGATCTTGGGTCCTAAACCAAATTTGGATCATAGATCTTTCTTCAGCCTTGGTCGGTATGTTAATGAGTTCTTCCAAGTTATTTCTTTTTTCGAACGAAACTCAGGTGTCAGACTGTTATTGGAATTGAACTGTGTTAAAGTCATCAAGCAGGTTGCCTTCTTTACTCTTTGTGCGAAATTAACAATGGCATTCACATTTACCAGTTGCCTTTGAACTTTAATTTTACACTTCTGTTTCCGGATGTGGTTGTGGTTTCGGATTTGAACAAAAATATTGGCGCATCAACGGATTTAGCGAAAAATATTCACGGATCGGCGGATTCCCATACTCCTATTCACCCCTCTCTCACATACTAGAGCATTTTATGCGATTGAGCAATATTTCAAAAAATTGACCATTTTAGACGCCACTTATCAGATGTCCCCCAGCTCGTCTGGCCGTAGAGGTATATAATTTACAGTAAATAAGGGAAACAAATTTCGGCTAGTGACCACTTAACAAAGGTTGTACGCTTAATACAGGTCTGGCTGTAAAGTTAGGATCCTAAAATCTTCACACGAGTTGTCCGTTTCTAGTCTGTTTCCCAGGTCTGTAACTGAAGTAGCTCGATCGAAACTCGAGGTTTCAACAAGGACAAAAAGCAGTTCCGAATTTTAAAGACATGATGCGGTTCAGTTTGCATGCTAAACCATTTTCTGCAAAGATACAAAAATGACTGGTCTTTAACTTATTTAATATTGTAATAGTGTGCGATAGTGAAATATGTCTGTAAATAGTGTCAATTAATAAAAAATCTGAAATCTGAAACCCTTATATCAAGAAAGACTGCTATGCAAGTGTAGCCGGAGACCCTTCCTTTACGAGGAAATCAATAACATTATCTGTCGACTTTGCAAATATATTACTTACTTCTTTTTAAAATTTATCAGGTTAAACGATGCCTCTGGATCGAACGAATGTCACTTTGAAATTCAGGCAATATTCGTCGAACAACAGTGCACGTGTGTCATGTTTGATTACAAATATCAAAACCCATACATACTGACATAGACTGTGTACTTGTCAGGGAATACAAAGAGATCAACCTTCTGACAGGTCCGACTGGTTTAATTGGCATTTCGGCCTTCGGCCTTCCTCAGGCCTATTTACAATATAAAAATTATAAACTAAAAACAGTCCTAACTAAAGGAAGCTGCTTATATACAGAGGGTGGATAAATTAACAAAGCTACACAAAAAACCTTGAAAGTGACTACGTGATACAATAATGAAGTAACACGAACAGTGATAATAATAGCTAGCTATTGGAACAGGAAAACAAATAAATAGTGAAACGAGATTAATATTATGTAATACTGCACAGAAATCTAGGCCACCGAAGTGAAACTACACATTTCCTCCTTTGATTTATTCAGCAGAAAACAGCGTTGGTTTTGGTCGACGAGAAGAGGGTACACGAAACGCGGCCAAACTACAGCTCTCTGTTCGTACGAAAAGTCGTACACATTTCGTGAAGACATGTCTGCAAGGTTTTTAAATGCCATTAACACTGACTTCGAACTTTAAATTAACCACGTATCTGCTACAGACCACGATAAGCTTAAGCTGCCTCGACACTCGAAAGTCCGCGATATTGCATACCACTCGAAAGAAAGCACATGGACGAACATGGAGATGACGTCATTCGCCCCTGAAGAATTTTTTTTTGGGGGGGGGGGGGGGGACCAAATTGGTGTCCACGGAAAGATACATGGATACACAAAAACAAGAATTTTACCGCATTACCTGATTAGAACTGCGTTCTCTCGAACGCAACAACGAAAGACAGAAACTTGAAAGATGTTTGCTTCTTAAAATCAATCAAATTGGCGCAAAAAGGTTCAAAACGTTCTTGATGGTAGAGCTTGGTGAAATTACTCAAATTCCGAAGAACAACTGAAGCAGTCCTGTGCATGCTGAGTCACTTCGCGACACTTGTAGATTTCGACTGCTTTATTGGAAACTGGTTTATCGCTAACAAATCTTATAAGCCAAGAAACAACTCACAGACACATCGTGCATTTAAGTTATTTCAATTGAACGGTTAAAACATTAATACCAAAGTGAACTGATCCGCTGGTAGCATTCCTTAAATTCCTTAAATAACAAAATAAATACGTGACAACAGAATATCTCGGCAGGAAAAAAAAATTTAAATAAAATCGGTTCCGGATGACACGGTCAAGTTATCATTCCCGTCTCTAGCTCCACATACAATTTGTTCCTTCGATTTTGCTTAACTTGGTTATATCACGAATCTAAGCTCGAGCTCAATAAGTATCGAGCGTAATCGTTTCCTTATCGACTTAAAATTAGTAAAGAGAAGGAAAGTGTATCAAAGGAATTTACACTAATTGTTATGATTTTGCTTACCGCATAAATGTTGATTTTCACGATTTCTTGCTAACGATCTCATCTGTCCTCACTGACTTCCATTGAGTAAAACGATTTCCAAACAACCCTTTTTCATATAAAACGTAAATAACCTTATTGAAACGAAAATTTTCAGCACACGAAACCGAGAATGCCGAGCGGAACGCCGAGCGGAACAGGAATCGAAACGTGACAAATCACGCACGACATTCCCGCAACGATGATGTAATGTAATAATTAAGTTCGCTATTTGCGAATGCGATGATGTCATATGCTGTCACACGATATGTCATATCTTACGCTCCTCGCTAATTATTAATCGAAGGGTGAATGTCAAGAGGGAAATATCAAGCAATGAAACACCAAGTGAGCCTTTGCGTATCAAGAAATGGCCCATTGTAGTGAGTCAAATTCGTCCAAACAAAAGCCTTTTGTTGTTTTGTTGCGCTTAGGGAATTGTGCCGAGATTCCACGAAGATGGATTTGAAATCGTCGCAAAATTGTCGCCGTGTCAAATTAGCGGCATTAGGGGAGAGGGGTTTGGAAAGTTGCACATTAAGGTGCTGTTAACACAGGGGTACCCAGGGGAGAAAATGCGCTTCAGTATGCTTAATTGGTTTCTCAATCAATATGTTTTGTGCATCGGCGAACCAGTTGATTAAAAATTTATGAACACTATAAGGATGATTCGATGTTAAAAACCTTAACGAACTATACTCGGCGCGAGGACGAGAGGAAAAAAAACAAACAAAACTCAATCTTTTTTTTTTTTTTGGAGAATCTTTTTAATCCTTTTAAGGGTTTTCAATGGTGACATAAGCGTAAATATTCCGTAATGTAACTTGTCTTAAGCGTTTTTTTTTTCTAAGAACATACCGAATAGCCCTTTGGAAGTATGTAATAAGGTTCATTATTATTGTTATTAACCCCAAGCAAGAAACCTGGAAATGCTGAATTCTTTTATACGATTTTTGATCAGTTGATAATAGCGCGCCGCACAACGCCACAAAACAAAGAAGCTCAGTATCGATGGTTTGACTTGGTCAAGAGTTGTGAATTTTTTTGACAGTGCAGCAAAGATTTCTCTTGGAATCCCTCGCGAGATTCTAACCGCGCAAGACTTACATTACATTTCAGAACATCGGGGTGAACAGCTCCAAAAGTTCTTGTGAAAATCTCTAGTGCATCTGTAAGACATTGCAACGGTTGGATGACTTGCACCACATCTTTCGCGACAAACCTTAACAAGATACACCAAAAATTTGCATGCCAAATCTTGATTACCTTGATGTACACAAATATCTACTAGGGTCTCTGCAGCTGTAAGCACAAAATCCAGAGGGAAGTTTGCTTTCACATCAAGAAGTTCTGTCAGTTCAGCCAACGTCAAAGTCTTGGTATCAATGATTGCTGAAGCCTTTGACGAGTTTCCCAGCAATTGGTCAACTAGGCAAATTTTCAACGAAATACATTTTGTCAGTTCCTCCGTTTGATTTAATTCTGATTCACAGAAAGATTTCAACATCTCAAACTCCTTCAAAGCTTTTCTAAGATTTCGGTTCTCTAAAGAAGTACACGCTTCATTAAATTCTACGACGGCAATTAGGCTTGGAGGTAAGGGAGCTTGACGTAGCATCGGAAAGAGCTCACTTCGAACTTGTTGATCAGCTATGTGGTCCCTTTGAGCCTGATGTACCAGTCTTAAGTTGCTCCAGACAGTTACAATATTCTCTTCAACTACGTGGCCATTGGTCAAGTTCTTGAGTAAATTAAATTTTTTTTGAGAGCAGTTTCAAGATTTTCTTTTGCGTTTTGGAAAAATCCTTTGCAAATATACACACAGCCTAAATTATTATAAGCAACACCCGAGCTAACATTCAATGCCTCCTCATCGGCACCGTCTATGTGGCTAACGGACTGCTCCAAAGCATCAACAGAAATGTCAGGACTACACATGTTGAGAGCCAGCGCAGCACAAGCGTTGAGAGATCGGACGAATAAGTTTTCAGAGCGCGGTTGTGCCAACAGAATGGTTCCATTTTTGGAATTCCACGGGGAATTGATTATGTATGTTCGTTCTAAACTGCTTATGATTTGTTTCTCCTCTAAACTGGGGAAAGAAAAGTCATTTGGCGTCGACTCTTGGAGGTGCTTGTAAGTGTTTTGTAGTGACTTTTCTGCCTCCGCAGAATTTCCAAGTTGAAGCTCACTCTGTAATTTTCCAATGCATCTGATAACTAGACAACATTTGTTTTCGTATTTTGGGTAGGAAATCGGTTCTAGTGTTTCTACGATAGAGAAAACAAGTGGTTACATGTATGTTGCAGGTTGAAATGGAAAAAAATAATCAACTGTAGGAACATCAATCAACTGTAGTTTGAACAACAGCTTTTAAGTAAGTCCCACATATGAAAAGAATCAGGGGGCATATCTAACTACTGTCTGAAATGAGATAATAAAGGCAAGGACGATTGTTAACAATTTCATTAAATCATGCGCGCATGTGCATGTCAAAGCTTCATTCATTTGTTAACTAGAAACACTACAAGTGCTAATATGCGAATCTGAAATAAATATGCAGGTATTTGACCTTGGTCTGTAGATGGTTATCGGGATCACCGAATTCTTTTGTAGCCGCGTAACACAATGTCGCGCCATGTCTCCCGGAGATTGACAAGCTTATTTATTTTTTCAAGCCTTCCACAGGAAATTAATTTCACACTTGCGCCAATTTTGTTTGCATAAAAAATACATCTGTCAACACGTAGCGTAAAATAAGTACGACCCCAGTTTCAAAAACTTGCCAAATTTTTGCAAACAATTTTGTCTTTTTTTAACCATTCAAATGTCATACTTTTTTAAAAAAATATCTGGATAAAATTACGGCTTGAAAATAACTTTGACGGCTAGTCCAGTTTGGCGCGTGTAATGGCGGGACAAAATCATTTTTTACCCGGTCTATCTGAGGCTTTTTACAGTTATTTCAATGCAAACGAGGAATATGAGCGGCGTTCTTATTCAAATTCTTATGACTCGTACCCTGGATCCGGTTACTGGCATCAGTTTGAAGAGATGGCTTCAGCGAGACAATCTTCTTCGATCGCAAGTGGCGCAAGTAACAACACAAACGCAACGCGAGCAAATCTACTCGTCCAAGTATGGGCCGAAAATCCCCAGCTGCTGTAGAGCGGAGAGTCAAGAACATGTAGCGTGGAGCTTGAAAAATCAGCGAAGAGTTAAAATCTCGCATGGAATCTAAAAATTCTTAATGGAGAAATATAGATCTTGTGACGTATATTTCAATCGGTAACGTTTTGGTTCCAACATGTTGGTCTAATGCGACCACTGCCAAAATTTGGAACTTGCGAAACTTTTGCCAATTTTTTTCCTCGCTAAAAATTGGAAATACTTGAATTCGCTCTAGTGCGACCCGGCCCTTAGTATAGCATAGCCACCTTGATAAATCGCTGGGTAAATGTTTTCTAGATTGATTATAAAACCGAAAACCTGAGCTTCCCTTTTTTCCAGACATGTATTTGGGCCTCTGTACGATATCGCTGTGAACCCACAAAATGGCAGATTCTGAGGCATGCACTAACGCAACACAACCGTGTAGAGCCAAGAAAAAACGCATAATTGTCGTCTGAAGCAGAGTAGATGTGTTTCAGATAGCTCTTGCAAACATGTCGCTGCGAACGCGAGGACGAACGTCTTACGAGACTTCCAATAGTCTAAAAAAACTGTCTGAAAAGCCATGCGCGTAAACTGTACATCATTTTGTCACCCGCGGTATGGGTTACAAAAGGATCTTTAGCTAAGTTTAGTCTTAGCGGGATATATATAAAAGAAAACAGACACTGGCTGCTCCAAGGCTAGCCTGCGAGAGCATCCGCTGAAACAAGAGCCGAAAAACTATTTTCGTCAAAGTACACTTAACAATATATTAAAGTACAATCACAACAACCAAGAAATTATGCAACAAACCATGGCATTTTTAGATTAAGTTTACCTGTTTCAACCGGCATTTTCCGCTTACATCATCAACAACGAATGAGGTCAAGTTTATTGATCGAGATCCTCACTGCTACACACGTAGGGTCAAGGAAGTTATTCACATAAGACTTCACCCTAACAACATCAACAGGGACAGTGGAATTGAAGCATGGATACCCACGATCAAGAAACACAACAACAGGAGAACGGTACAACAGCGGACCACTGAGGGAACAGCTACTCGCCGGAACAATGGAACAATAGGAGGATCGATATGCACCAATCACAGCCGACCTTTGTAATATAAATGATACCGTGCAATCAGTCGACCTTATCGCCTGAAGAAGACTAGCAGTAAGCAGTCGAAACGTCGCGATCTACATCTCAAGTGACTACATCGTGAGACAAACGATAATACACTTTATTATTGCATCTACCACGATGAATAACAACAACCTTTTCCTCGACATTAATTGGATTTATTTTTTGATACTAATGATCATTGACAGATCGGTCAAGGACTAATAGGAAACCGCCCTGATGATCAAAACACCTTAGGTGCGAAAAACACCAACGCGACCACGATTATTGTTATTACGTCAACGTGACTGGCAAACAATATTATACATGTGAAAAGTCACCGTTGCGTGAAATGGTTTGGGATAATAAATAGAACATTACATGGCCCTTAAGAGATAGGAAATTTCTCTTCTCATGAAGTAACACGCGTCATGCCAGCCAACTTAACCGAAAAATATGTTAACTTGCAGAAGATCCTTAGATAAAGCGAAGATTTATGGAGTGTTTTTTCCCTTCAAATTGAGCGATTTTTCCCCCAATTAGCTATCGGATACGAAAGTTAGAAGTTCCTTTCTGAGGTTTTTTTTTTTGGTAAAAAAAAAAAAATTTCTTAGTCGACGGGTCTGGGCTATGTTTTCCAGGTGTTTTCCAGCGGGGCGAACCAAAACAGCGTTAATAATTTTCCTGCGATCCAAAACGTTCGGGATTTTATGTGTAAAACGAAGACTACTCGGGCGATTTTGGACCAGATTCCCGTCTCTGAATTCTTTGGTTACTATTGCCTGCGAGACCTTCCTTGAAGCAACGGTGCGTGCATCTGTGAAACGTGTCGCTAAAATTTTAACCCTCGAATAAGATGGTCCGGACAAACATTTATTCTAGAGCAACGTTCAAATTCTCAGCCATAGCTAGACTTAATGTTATGTACAAGTTGTCGTGGAGGTTTAAGAAAGCACGACACTTAGGGTCATCAATATCGCAACCAGAATACTTTCGAGCACGAGCCCAACATTGGTCGAACAGATTATAAAATTGAAAGGCTGGTAGGATTGAAGTATAATTGCATTCAGAATTAAGGTTCTTAGGTAGTTTTGAAGTACCGTTATGATTCGATTTAGCGCCCCCTTTCGAAAAAGCGCCCCCCCCTTCGAACGTGTTCTTAAAAATAAGCGCCCTATTCCAATAAGCGCCCCTGTTCTAATATTTTAACATTACTGTGCCGTCATAGTGCGTATCAACGGAGGTTCATGTTGCTTAATAATGCCGCATCGCAAAAACAGAGGTCTTCGTCTGAGTTTCCCAACTTTTATGGCCATGTGAAGGCATATAATTCCTTCAAACGAATGATCTTTTCTTCAAGTTTTGTTTTGAACATTCGGTTGTTTCTCAAAAACGAAATAAGCGCCTTGTCTCCAATAAACGCCCTCCCCTTAGGTACCAAAAGTAAATAAACACCCCGGGCGCTAAATCGAATCATTACGGTACATTAGACTTAGCCTGCACAACAGGCGGATTAGCGGGGCAGTGAGCAAGACGCGATACACGAGCGCGAGACGAAAAATACTTTTTCGTCTCGCGCTTCACGCTCGTGGGTCGCGCTCCGCGCTCGTCTATCGCGTTTCGCTCTCTGTCCCGCTAATTCGCCTGTTCTGCAGACTAATTAGACTGAATTTTGAACCCTGCTAAAATCGTGCATAACACAAAGCGGGCACAAAGAGGTCCGGTGACCTCGTTTACAAAAAAAATACTGCGTCTGTCACCAAAGCAAAACAGAAGCCATTTTGTTCGTAAACAAGCTAGTCCACTCAGCAAAAACCAGTTGATTTCAACTGCTGAACTAATTTTATTGGATGGAATGTTTCCATGCATGCTTGCAGTACAATGTTCAGACTTAAGAGATAGACGGATACGTCGGACAATCCGTAACCATGTATATTCACATTCATTCAAAACACTCTCCGTGACTTATGCTAGTTACATTGTGGCTGAAAACCTTCACATAAGGCATAGAAAGGAAGTAGAAACGTACTGATAGGTTGTTGCTAATGAAGGCAAGGAGCGGGCGGGGGGTGCATGGGGGGACAAGCCAGCTTCGATAAAAAGAAGAACAAAATCACTTACCATAAGGATGGGAAAACGCCTCGGAGAATGGAAGAATAAATAAATAAATAAATAATAAATTATAATATTTCGAGAGGATATTTATTACCGGGTCGGAATCAAACCAAGGCCACAGTGGTGAGAGGCGGGCGCTCTCACCTCGCAGAAAAATAACCCGCGTTTATATGCAACTGCGTCAACCCTGCCCCCCCCCCCTCCCCCCAAGGAGGAGGGAACGAGAAGAAAACTAAAAATACTGAAGATATTTCAATGGCATTTGAATGAATAAGAATAGCACCAACACATAGATCTAACGTTTTAACACATATTAAAAAGGTAAATAAAAATGCCCATAAAAAACTGAATGTAAAATCATTTCAAAATGTAGTCACGGCACAGTCGTTTATCTCCGGTATGCTAAGACGCTTGGACCGCAAATATTAAATCCAAACAACGATTTAGTTAAGAACTACCGTGTGGCACCACATTTTGGCGGGTGCTAACTTTTGCGTTTTTTCCACGATTCGTCGGAAGGTTCCATGAAGGTACTGTACGAGTTCGCAAATGATCACGGACCGCAAATGATCCCCATATACTGGACCACGTAACGCAAATGACCCTGGACCGGAAATGATCCCCATACTGGACCGGAAATGATCCGGAACAAAAAATATGGAATGGCATGGATGGTGGAATGGTGTGGATACGGGAATTGGCGTACGTGAATACTGATATTTTTATTAAAGCCATCTTAAACAATTATAATGGCTTACAGCTTGCTTATTTTTCCTACGGCTTTCGACTAAATTTTGTTGCTAACCACGATGTTATGACTTGCACCCCTCAATCATCAAAACATGATTTGGCTTCAGTTTCTTTGCAGTTCTCAGTCACATTATGACCAGATTCAATGTAACAGATGCTACATATCCTCCTTAGCTAAACGTTGATATTTCGGTGTTATAGTTAAATCAAATTTTATGAGCCATTAACGTCACTCGTCTAAAGTTTTAAACTAAAATCAAACCATGAAGCAACCATCGCAGAAGACGCTGTCATCTGAATAGACCTACAACGCTTCGTCAATGTCTGTAGCACTCGAATTTTCTTCCAAATTTTGGACAAATTTATTTTGTAATTTTTCCTTGGTCTTATTTTTGCTTTAATTCTGGGGAATGGCTAACTGAGTATTCTAAGAAGCCAATAGTTCCATGCTACAGTTATGAAGTTCAGCTTCATGTCCAAGCAAGGCCATATCTCCAGTGGCTTGCGCTTCGTTTTGACAATCAGCTAGATAGATGACATTAACTCCCGTTTCACATACGTTTGATACTATCGCCACCGAGATTTCCAGGATGTTTACTAGTACATGTTTTTCTAAGTCAATACCCTTCGAAGAACAAAAAGCAACTGTGGAGTATTTCCTGTAAAATGATAAAACATGTTTTCTAGTTTGTAATTTTTATATGTTTTCACCTTCCTCTGATATAAACCCATGCCATTCCTTATTTTCGGTCAGGATAATTTGCGGTCCGGGATTATTTGCGGACCCGTACAGTACTCCATCGAGAAGATCATCTATAGTTCCGAACAAGAGCACGATGTAATCGTGATATACACGAGGCAAAAATGCGAAAATGGTGTAATTTCAATTAATTGCGACTTCCAGAAAATCGCAAAAATTAGTACCAAGCAGGAAAACCTAGTCTTTACAATCGCAAAAATTAGTTCCCGCAAAACACAAAAAATCGCCGATACGCAAAAAAAACTCCAGCCAAAATTTAGTGCCACACGGTTAGCCACAATCACAAGAAACTAATGGAATCCAATTCCCTTGACCATGACCGGTCAAGGTCAATATTTATCTCATTTAAATATATTTTATATAACAGAGAGTTTAAGCATGACGTTTACGGCAGACGGCAAACGGCCAAGAGAACCTCTGATTTTTTTTATTCTTTTCTTCTAATCCTTAAATAAATCACACAAAAATAGAAAAATGTCTCCTACTATTCACCGCAATACAAATATTTTCACTCTACTGTACAGACTGCTGAAGACAAGCGGCAAAAGTTTCATTTTTGCCGTTTGCCTTTTGCCATGCTTAACCTCTCTAATTAGTTTATAGTCCACAATTATCTTAATTCGTATCATATAGACTCAATGCAAGCCAGTGGTACTATGGAATAAAACTTTTTCTTTGTACATCACTCCCTCTTAAATAACGACTTTGACGATAAAAATATCTTTTCCATAACACACTAGTCATAGAATCGCTAATACAATGTATCTCATTTTTTTTTAACTTTTTGTCAATAAATCTTGTTGAAGAAAGGCCTTGTTTCATTTTGTTTACTGTCCATCAAAACTGTCATTCCCTTCTACAAACACATATGAGAGTAGTTATCCCAAAACGAAACAACTTAGCTCTCTCTGTTTATTTCATTGTGTTACCCTTATCCATTAAAAAACCCCCACTAACGCCTCGGCTTGGACAAGGCACAGCTAGCCTCGCCGAAGAAATACATAGCCACAACTTGGGCAAATAAATCTGAAAGAAACACGAAAGTAAATATATTTAGTCTGTTCTATAATTTAAGCGTGAAAATAAACCGAATTATTATTCAACTTTCATACAGGAATTCCGATTTTCTGATTGGCTAATTTGTACCACGTGATACTGGGTTATGACGAGACAACCACCTTGATGTCCAGCTTGACGTCATTATCGTGGTGTAATAGCCGTGGTGTAAATTCAACACACCACTGTCATTACACCATGGCTTCAGCTGACTCAAATATAGTGGTTTCAATGCAGAGTTTCTTTGTGCAGTGTATTCAGTTTGAATATTAAGAATGTTAACGCACTCACTGCTCGTGAATTATCGGGATTTACCTGTACTCGTTCACAAACAATGAACTCGACATTTTCAATACCGCAAGAGGCTTTGCCTCGTGCGGTATTGAAATTTCTCGTTCATTGTTAGTGAACTCGTACAGGTAAATTCCGATAATTCACTCGCTGATTGCGTTAACCTGTAAATAAACCATTCCTGATAAAAACAAAAATGAGCTCATGGCGATTGGCTCTACAAGAGCTTTTGATACAGTCAAACATGTACTGAGCAATCACCTTTTGGGATTATGCTCAATACAGCTTGAACGTTTAAAATCAAGTGCACCCGTCCAGCTCCGGGACAACTCATAGTTGCCACGGACATAATTTTTTTTTGAAAATTCTCTGACAACAAATTTTCCTTCTCCCTTAAGGAAAAATATCGCTGAGATTACAGTGACCCCAAATGTTTCTTCCAGCCTTGAACAGTATTAAATTAGCCGTGTTAAATTATTTCAATTTTCCCTGACTTTTCTTCAAAATGTCAGTTTTTCCCGACTCTAAATAAAATTCCGACTTTTCTCCGACCGGAGAGTAAAGGAAACTTTCACGATATTGAATGTACAGACCACACCACTTAAAGAGAGGTGGCCAGTCAAAGGAAAGATGTAACTGTATGTACTTACCCGCCGTCTATGCCACCTTGGCGAATCATGTCAATCAGACACTCAGTATGAACCTTGTGTGAGCATGGCAGGATCTGGCGACCGCTGAACGCATCCTAAAAGTAGAGTGCAGAATGATATGTGCTCAGTACAAAATAGAAAATACTCCATGCCAAAGCAGTTTAATTTTATCCAACTACAAATTTACCGAAATTCTCCAATAGCAATAAGTACAATGGTGGATACTGAAACAAGTACCAAACACCCCTTTTCAACACATACAAGGTACCAACAGCACCACCATTTATACGAGTCTCCAACCTTCCCGGCCCCACCTCCTCCACCCTTACTCCCTGCACTCGCAGAAAGTAGAAGACCATCGGGGCCTGGTGCAAAGGAATCTATATCAAATGTAATCAGTGAAAATCACCTGCAAGCATATACAGCACGTGTCGTCTGATGGCCTAATAGTACCGCGGACACCACAAGTCAGACTGTTTACCTGAATATTAAAGAAAATCGTATAAACAAGATAATAGTCTGCGGATATAGTCAAGGTGATGGTTGGCTATCGCCTCGTGGATCCAGCTACTTTCACAATGTTATGACGAACTTCATGATCAATAACAGGACAGACGAAAGAAAACCTGACGTCAATTTGTTAACTCTAAAATTATCAGTTTCACTCTCGTGCCGGAATATACATGTAAGACAAACCAAGTGTCACTTTTTCAGAGAGGTGAAATAAGCACTCAGTAGCAGACCATACGTTTCTTCACCTTTAATTAACAATATTTAAGACGATATTAAGGACTATATTAAAAAGTTAAACTATTGTTAAAAGTTCGAGTTTTCTATAGGTGATTAGTTACGAAGTTCACTATCGCTCAAAGAAAACTAGGGTAAGAAGTCTGGTTGCTTCAATATACACTCTAGAGGACCGAGTCCAAAGCCTTCACTTTTATGTATTTTTAACCCAAAAGCAAGAGGCATTAAGTAAATAATAAATAATTTGTTATACCATCGATCGAATTGGAATTTGGAAATGTTGGTTTATTAGGAGGGCAGAAAACCGTAGTACCTGGAGAAAAACCAACAACAAACTCAACCCACATATGACACTGGGCCGAAATCGAACCCGGGCCACATTGGTGGGAGGCAAGCACTAGCACAACTGCACCAACCCTGCTCCCCTGAATTTTCCTTTTCAAGTGCAACGCGCAATTTTGTCAACGAACAGACAAAAGCAACAGACAAGATGAGAGAATTAGTTAGATTCGGTGATTTCAAACTACCGAACCGTCAAGATGATTAATTGATTACAATATAAAGCTATACAAGTGCAATCTGAATATTACCTCCCGGCAGACACAGTCGTTCTCAAACGGTCCCCTGTGTAAAATACAAATATATAAAAAAGCATTATCTCAATCACTAATTCTTTAAACGTTTGAAGTTGTCCTTCAATAGCATATCGGAATAGATAAATTTATTGATAAAATTTTAAAATTCCCGTGAAGAATGCATCGAACTCAGAGACCTTCTATTTTGAACTATTTGGCATTGCTTTATCAATTGTACTCATTAACGATTGTCCATTTCATCGTATATTTCCGAAACAATGTATCGAACTCAGAGAACTTTTATTTTATTTCATTTTATCTTGAACTGCTTTATTTTTATTTTTATTTTTATCGCTTTATCACTTATACTCATTAGCTATTGCCCATATTATCGTATACTTGCATCACCATATTTACACTCATTCTATCATTCGCGTCACCTACACCACGTTTATATCACGCACTATGGAATATTTTCTTTCATTCCCTAATGATGCCGTTGAACGGCGAAAGCTTGGAATTAAAATACAATACAGTAGCTCAAGGTCTCAATGGAATCAATATATTTATCTATACGAATTCTTTACTCTGCCTTCTGTGACAGGGTAATGTAAAGTACCTACACATGGGTTAGTTTAGAAAACTTGTGAAACCTGCAAACCCTAAATTCAAGTATAAAACCAATCAGTTTACAAAGAAGCTGGCTATGCGTAGGCAGGCAACTGCTAGCTAACTTCATTAACAGGTTAATTATAAAGATGACAAATGCTGTGAGGATGGCGCACATTTGAAATATTAAAATTCTACCATGGCACCAGGGCTTTTTACTGAACTCTTAAAGAAAATTTGCAGTTTTAGTTGGAAAGCCTCTTTGCCATGTTAGAATTTTGATATATCGAACATGAGCTATCGGGAATTACCGTGTCGAGACTCGGCCATGTATTGGAGCAGACTGGGGGATTCCTACTGACGAAACCTGTGGAAAAAGACCAAACATACAAATCATTTGAAGAATAACCGGACATCCAGCACTACCAACAGACACTCACTATGGCTTAGCTATTAAACTCTGAGTAAGCCTTTCTTGGCCTCGAAATATTAACATAATTACAGTAGAACATGTACGGCATAGCCCTGTTACGTTCAACAAAGTTTATAATACTTGCCATACAAGAAGCTCCTGCACTGGCTTGAAGCCATTCAAAAAGGTCTCCATCTTGAGAGTGCCTCGCAAGGAATGCACTATCAATTCCAGTAACTAATTGTTCTGCGACTTCTTGGTCATTCATTTGAGCATACTGGGGGATTCCGTCCGACGAAACCTGTGGGAAAAGACCAAACATACAAATCAACATGGCACTTCCCTTCGGACCTTCACCCAAAGTCGTCATGACACAGTCAGTCCAGTTGATAAAGGCCTCATCCGGAGTCCACCATATTGTTGTACTGTACCCATTGTAACCTGTGATCATCGAGTTTCCAGTTTTGATAATCAAGTCTGTTTTACAGGGTGAAGTGACTAGCCCCATGCTCAAACAGCAACTCGGAGGGCCAGAGTTTTCTGTCGGGGTTTTCCTTCCCTAAGTCACAGGTTCCGGTTATTTGTTGAATACCCGCCTTTTGCCACTGCTGCTCAGCTGCTAGCTGCCACTATCATTACCAGGAACTACGATGACGAGGACGTGTGGCATATGGCTTCACTGGCAGATAGACAGCCCATATAAGTGAGTGTAAATTCCCCCCCCTCCTGTGACAGACACTCGCTATGGTTTAATAGTTTTTCAACTCCATGGTAAGAATTTCCCTGTCTCAAAATTTTTATTATTATGGCAGAACATGTACGGCATAGTCCTGTTACGCTCAACAAAGTTTATAATACGTGCCATACAAGAAGTTCCTGCACTGGCTTGAAGCCATTCAAAAAGGTCTCCATCTTGAGAGTGCCTCGCAAGGAATATACTATCAATTCCAGTAACTAATTGTTCTGCGACTCCTTGGTCATTCATCAGAGCATACTGGGGGATTCCGTCCGACGAAACCTGTGGGAAAAGACCAAAGTAGTAAAGCACGCTTATAGGGGCGGTAACCAATCAGGAGGCGATGCATATCATTAAAAAAGGCTCTCGACCAATCAGAGGGCAGTATTTTCGATTTGCATAAACAAGATGGCGTCCAGGGGGGTCAAACATGGCGCCCATGCCCAAATAAGGGCAACATGTCCAAATAAGGCGATAGACAGGAAGTGAGTTTTAACAATTGATTTTTATTGATTTTTACAGGAAGTTACATGGGTGTGTATCCGTATGGAAACGATTTGAAAGTGTTCGTGTCTACGACGCGTTTGTCGAAGACGAGTCCGTAGAGTTTGGTGCGTGTGATGACCTTGAGATGTTTGGTGGCTGGGTTTCTGTAGAAGAAGTTGGGGTTGACGACGGGGATGTTGCGTCGTCCACCGTCCTCGAGAGGTTGTTCGAGTTCGTCGAGGAGATTTTGTTTCATGACGTCATAGTTGAGTTGCCTGGATCCTCGTACATTGAGGGAGAAGCCACGCACCTTACAGCACACTTTTCCATTTTTTGTCTTGTACCCGTAATTCTTGGGTCCTGCTGAGGTGAAATCGATGATGTAATCACCGTCGTCCAATTCGTTAGTCATCTCTCCGAGGTAATCGCCTAGCGGAACGTCGGCTTGACCTGGTTTGTGCGAGTAGATGACGGAATCGGTGTCAAAGTAGAGAACTTGTTGCTTTAACAGTTCCAGGTAGCTGTATAATTTGAGCCGAGCCCAGCAGGTGGTGAAAGCGGCGACGAAGATGTTGATTCGTCCGTTATCGGGTTGGTTGTCCTCGAGCTCGGCGTAGACAACCTCTAGGGCTTCGTCGTTAGCGATTTTGACTTGTTTTATGTCGTTGAAGTGATTGGAAACGAGGGCGAAGAGTTGCGCTGCGGTGTAGACGACTTCGGTAGTGGGTTTGTGTAGGTTTTCGCCGAACTTGCCCCAGAAGGAGTTGAGCATGAGTTTGGCGGTGGCTTTGCGTCCGGGATTTTTCTGGATCGTGGCCGGATCGAGAACGATGCCTTCTTTCTGGCGGTATTGTTGCACGTACCGTGTCTTGTCTTGGGGGGTGTGACACCAGCTCGGGTAGCCGGAGGATTCCTGTTTGATTTTTAGCCAGGTGTTCACGTAATCGGCAAAGAGTCCTCTACGGCGTTGTTCTGGCGGGAAATGGTAGACTTCGTGGATCTTGATGAGCGTGTATCCCATGGCAACGGCTTTCTCGATTTCGGGGGTGCACCAGGTCCCTCGTAGCGTGCGTTGCTCGGACGTGTGAGGGCAACGAGGCGATTTCTCAAGGAGGGGTTTGGTCATTTCGTCTTCCACGCACGATCGGCAGAGTGGGAAGGTGAGTTTACCCCTGTGCCGAAAAGGTAGAACGGGATGGTAAAGTTCGTGAGGTGGTAGTATGTCCACTTTGGCCATGCCGAAGTAGTAATGGATGTCTTGATCGTCGGGGTTGACGATGATTTGTGGGTGTCCTACGGGGTAGTCGCTTCCCTTGTTGACCCAGGGGTAGAGCGACGTCACGTCGACGTACTTGATTTGTTCTCCTCGAGCCCCGTCGGCCACGTGATGCAGTTTGACGGCGTTCGTGCGCCCTCCGAAGAAAGCTTCTCGGGGTTCGAGCGGTTTGACGATTTCGAACGTGTCTAGAAACTGGCTGAGATCAGGGTCGGTTTTGACTTCTAGGTTCCAGTCGCATTCCCACTTGACGCAGAGCTGGTAACCTTGGCGACTGAGAAGGTCGTGTTTGCGGAGTGTGGCCTCGTAGACTTCCTGCATGGTGCGATCGGCGTGACAGATGGGATATCGGTCTCGATGGGTCGGGAAACAGCGAGGACATCCGTGCCATAGACATCCGTGGAATTCGTAGACGGTTCGAGTGGTCGGATCGTATCCGTCCACGAGATGACCGGCTAGTCGGACTTCACCCCCGTTTCGCACCGTAAGGATACGATCGCCTTGACCCGTGCGTTGCAACGAGTGTTCTTGCCAGGCTAGCCATTTCAGGGCTTCGACGGACTGATTGGATCGGGCCCCGTGCCATCCTCGCGGGGGTCTGGAGGCGATGGTGTTGATCGGGACGAGTTTCTTGCGCCAGAATCGGTTGCAAGCGGAGGCGATGGTGACGCATTTCTCCATGGGATCAAAGTCGGCTTTTTGTTTGAATTCTTGCTGGAACTTTTGACAGCCCGCTTTGAGGAGTTTGACGTCCGACTCGCAGTAGGCTTCCATTTCTTCCCTTAGTACGAAATGGTAGTCGTTGTCGACTTTCTCTTGGTACCACTGTTCGAACTCGGCTTTCTTTTTGGCGGACATGCCGTCGGGATCGTACATGTCTCGCGGTGGCATGGGACCTTCGTACGCTTGGTTTTCTAGGGTGTTGAATTTGTGCGGGAAGAATCCTTTGCGCAGTTCCTGGATTCCGAAGGTGGCGGGAAAGTTGGCCAGCGGGAACGGGAGAAAGCAGAGGGAATCTTTGAAAGTCAGTCTGTCGGATTTTAGGGACAGTATCTTGGTGCCGACGGTGATTTGGCCGGTGACTTCTCGATGGGTGGCGTAACAGTGTTGCAGGATGAACATCCCGTCGTAGCCTTTGAGATTGTGAAAGAGGACGATGACGTTCCGTTCGTCATTGTCCTGGTCGACGGCGAGGGATTCGAGTTGGTTGAACATGTCGGCGGTGCAGTTGGGCCCGTAGAAGGAGTAGCATATCTCATTTTCGTCGTCCTCCAGGCAGAGTAGAATGGGGGTCTGATTCCCTTCGACGTCGATGATGGCTTCGAAGTCGCAGTACACTTGAAGGGGCGGATCTCTGTCTACCAAGACGCTCGTGTCTGGATCGTCGGGACCGGATTCTTCGAAGGGTCGACCGTTGACTTTGTCGCGGGGGACGAGTTTCTTTTTGGGCTCGTCTTCGTCTTCGGGGAGGCGTTGGATGTAACAACGGTGCGTCGGCAGATGGACTTGTTTTTCGCAGATGCTGCATTCGCCCCATTCGCACTTGTGATCGGGGGAACGACGACTACCTCCTCGTCCTGTCCTGCGTTTACATTCGTAGACGTGGCAACACTTCTCACACTTTTTGTGAGTGTCGCAGATGGAGGGGATGCTGAGACTCCGCCGTTGCAAGTGGTCGTTGTAGCATCGGTCACCGAAGAATTGTCTGTGACACAATCGGCAGATCTCGGTGGGTTCGGGAAACTTGCCTGGCGCTAGGGGTCGTTTTTTCTCGATGAAATCGGGACAGTCCTTTCGTTTGCAGGCGGTGCACCATTGACCGAGGCAGGGATGATTTTTAAAGTCGTCGTGATCGTAGCCTCGATTGCATTCGTCGCAGAAGTAGGATCTGCCGAGGAATCCCTTAAACGAATTGCATCCGTCGTAGTGATCGCCTTCTTTGACGAGACGAATGATCTTGGTCGAGGGTTCGGGTCCCGCGTAGTTCGGGAATGCCACAGGGTCCTTCGGGAACGTTGGCTCGACGGTGGAGGTCTTTGGCCAATCGCTCTTGGACAGGATAACCCTGTTTGAGATTGTGGTAATCTTGGTCACGCGAATTCTCGTTCGCGTCTACCCAGGCTTTCATGGTGACGATGGCTCGGGCGCAGCAGAGAGTGTCTTTGTTTCGGATGGTCACGCGCGACCGTTTGACGATTCCCCGCACGGCGGCGCAACTCGGCTTGTATCGTTTTCCGTTCCCGCTGCCACGACCTGGGGTACGTATGAAAGTGGTTTCCATGGTAAACGTGTCGTCGGGGGTGAATTCTTCGTTGGAGTTGAGTTTGGCCGCGAGAGACTGGAGATAAGTGTTAAGTCTTTCACTCCCTTCTTCGAATTCGCGCACGGTGAAGGTGGTGGACTGAAAGGCGTGCGTGAAGGCACTGGACTGCATGGTGAAATGGACCGTGGAGTCGGGTGTCAGGGTAGGATCCTGAGCGATTTGTTGCTCGATGGATCGTTGAAGGGCCCGAGTCAATTCTTGGCCTAGATTGTCCTCGCGAGTCACGTCTCTGTGTTGTCTGAGCGTGGCTTCGAATCGTTGTTTGTGGAGGACGTTTCTCCAGTGACGTCGAGCGCCTACGGGTCTTAAGTCGAAGTCTAGGAGGGGTCTTGTATTGTTACCACCACCTCCGGTTTGGAGCATCACTCGGTCGTCGAAGGGGAAGGCTTCGTCGTAGGTCCGTCTGTTCTGTAAAAGACAACAAACACAACGTTTTTTAATTAGGCAGTTTTTATTGTCGGGTCTCCGAAAAGAAGCGGGCAACTTCGCGGGTTGGTTTTTCTAAGTTGTCTAATGCGTTCCTGAAACTACTTCCTAGATAGAAACTCCTTTTCTCGCCACGCTTGTTGGTACAATGTCCATATATTTCATAATCCGCCATACAATGTCCATGTATTTCATAATACGCGTCCCAATATCCATATATTTCAGGATCCACGCGACAATTACAGAAGTTTGTGCAGCTTTTAGACGGTCGTAGTTCTATGTGCCCGTAAAACCATTGTCTTTTCAGTTCGCCATATTTCGAGATTTCTCTGTGAAGGTTTCTCAGTCGATAATTTTTCCTTCTATCGCGTATGTGTTGCCGAGTTGCTAAGTCAAGTACGCAACGCTTTAGTTCTTCCGGTAACCAATCCCAGTAACTCTATGAAAAAAAAGATTAGGGTTAGAGTTCTAAAGATTACTTTCTATGGGTACCATTCCTGGCCTAAACAACCCTAACAATACGGTTCTTATACAGTTGTTGTATTGGTCCACGTAGGTTCCGTACATGCGCATTTCCCTATTTCCATTTCGTGAGCATATCCGTTGAACCACTTTGATTGGGCCATGGTCCCATGATGCTTTGATCTTGGCGAAGGTGCGTATCTCGTTACAAAGCTCTCGCCTGATTAAACGTTCGCGTGTCTCGACGAGAGCCTGGGCCTCTCGTAAATGGAGAATGTAAGTCTGCACCTCGGGAGGTAACCAATCCCAGTAATTCTATGAAAAAGATTAGGGTTAGAGTTCTAAAGATGACTTTCTTACATAGGGTACACGTCATACTCACTGCTTCATATTGATCCATAAGTTGGTTCATCTCTTCATCGGTCACTGATTCATGTTGATCCATCTGTTGGTTCATCTCCTCGTCTGTCAGCTCTTGTGCCATGATTTTTTTCCAGCGCTCGATACAAGTCAAAAACTCAGAGTGACTTGAACGGTTCGAACCGATCTTTTTTATACCTACGGTGAAACGGGGTCCAGTCTCCGACCGAGTGGGGGTATAGGGGGTAACCCCCACTCGACCCGCCCCCAGTCTCCGACTGAGAGAGGTATAGGGGGTAACCCCCACTCGACCCGCCCCCAGTCTCCGACTGAGAGAGGTATAGGGGGTAACCCCCACTCGACCCGCCCCCAGTCTCCGACTGAGAGAGGTATAGGGGTAACTCCCACTCAACCCGCCCCAGTCTCCGACTGAGAGAGGTATAGGGGTAACCCCCACTCGACCCGCCCCCAGTCTCCGACTGAGAGAGGTATAGGGGGTAACCCCCACTCGACCCGCCCCCAGTCTCCGACTGAGAGAGGTATAGGGGTAACTCCCACTCAACCCGCCCCAGTCTCCGACTGAGAGAGGTATAGGGGTAACCCCCACTCAACCCGCCCCCAGTCTCCGACTGAGAGAGGTATAGGGGGTAATCCCCACTCAACCCGCCCCCAGTCTCCGACTGAGAGAGGTATAGGGGGTAATCCCCACTCAACCCGCCCCCCAGTCTCCGACCGAGTGGGGGGTATACCCCCCTATCCCCTGGGTCTGGTTAACACGTGACTTGGTTGGGCAGATCTTTATAAGGCGAATCCGCGCCGTCCCCGATCTTCACATGACTAGTTTCACGTGGAATGCTTCAATGTGGCTTACATGACGACGACATTGCGAAATCACTCAAGTCAAAATGGCGGCGTTTTGTTGAGCGAGCGATGTGCATCATTTCAACGTCCTAAAGGTATTTGAAGTAAATACGAATGTAATTTTACGGTTAGCAAGAAATTAGAAGCGAAAATTTTAGGTAAGTGAGCTTGCATGACCTTCGCCATGTGCTACTCAAATTCAAATTCAAATTCAAATTCCCTTCGGACCGCCGTTTTTCCGTTTGCAATCTCAAATAATTCTTGAATTATGTGTCTTGAATCGTTTTTGGGATCGTAGAGCTCAGGAACTTTGGAAAAAAGCTTCGTTTTGTTGAGTAAACGCACTTTTCGAAAAGACGCGTAACTCGATTCGAGTTAATATTCAACTGGCTGTTGCCATGGTGACGGAAATGCGAGATTTTTTTTTTTTTTTTTTTGTGATTTTTTTTTTTTTTGTGAAGTTTAATTTATTTAAATTGTTTAAAAATTACTACTAGCTTCCATGAAGGAAAACTTTTTTTCTAGAGAGTATTTTTTAAGCTCTTTTAAATGAGATATAGTAGATTATTCTCCTGTAAATATTTGCTGAGATATTAATGAATAATCTTATGACCTTTTCCACACCCATTTTAGAACTTGTATTGACCGTCCATTACGAAAGTTCGAGAACAGAAGAGACGATATCGTGCTCGACGCAAGGACGAGGTACGGTTCAATGACATTGCGTGCGATGCTATAAAATCATTAGAAAGGAAGAATGGGGCTAAGTACAATCAAGAGAAAATTCTTCGGAAGCTGTTTAGAGCCCGTATTGTGTTGATCGATTTCAGGCCCACCGCAAAAACCCCAGGGCGGAGTAAGAGGAACCCAGAAAGAGCTAGAGAGTACAAAAGAGAGTGGAGGAGGAAAAACCCCGACAAAGTTCGAGAGTACAAACGAGAGTGGAGGAGGAAAAACCCAGAAAAAGCTCGAGAACAAGAAAGAAGACGTTGGGACCGACGCAAGGACAAGAGGCGTGAGGTGAGGAATGAGGATATGTATGATACGGATGAAATTCTTAGAGGTTTGTTTCCGGGTTGCTCGATAACATCATCATCATCATCATCCATCACCACGGCCACTTCTAATGAAAGCGCCATCACCTACGCCTCCACCACGACCGCCGCCGATAAGAGCACAAACACCACTACTGCAACACTACCAGCATCACCCCCACCGCAACGCCGTGGGAGACGATTGTCTTATTCCTCCTCTGACTCTGACTCTGACTCTGAGCCTGATGAAGGGTTGGTGGCAGAGTTGGAACGCGCGTTAGCGGAACCAGAAGACCCTCCACCGAAACGTCGTGGGAGACGATTGTCTTATTCCTCCTCCTCCTCTGCCTCCAACCCTTCATCAGGCTCAGAGTCAGAGTCAGAGTCAGAAGACCCTGTAAAACGGAGACTTTCCGAAATCAGAAAAAATAGAAAAAAGGCAGAAGAAAATAGAGTGACTCAAATGCAGGAAAGACGGAAACGAATACGAAAAGAACAGGAAATGGAAGAGAGGATCGTAGAAGTGGCTAGGGAGCTGGATCAGATGACATCCATGCTTCACGACATGGGTAGATGGTTCGCGCAGTTCGAGCGCGAAGACACAGTAGAGCAGAACTTGTGTCATCTCCCAGTCTCCAACGACTTTATGGATCAATTGGAACGTTATTTATTTTCGTCTTAAAGAAAAAAAGAGACTCTTTTTTGAAAAACAACAAAGCGTGTGTAACTTTTAATTACAACAACAATAAAAGGTTTTACAATTTCCAACGTTTCTTGGTTTGCATGATTTTCTTAACAATGCGTTCTGTCATGGTTTTACGTCCGGGTAATTTGTCGATGGCCTGGATCATCTTGGTGTCGGCATCCCATTTGTCCTGTAAGTTCTTGGCCCTGGAATAGTCAATGTCGTGTTGTTTGGCCAGTCGGTCCAGACGGTTGATCCCGGGGTCTCCACGCGCCAGACGTTTCTTCAGTTTGGTACCAGGTCCCATGTACTGATAACCGGGCCAATGAAACTCGATCCCAGTCTTGGCCAACCATTTTTGGATGTCGATCCCATACCCTCGTTGGCGACGGCGACGTCGGGTACTTCTCCTCGGGGGTGGAGGTGCCTTTTTCCTCTTCTTAATCCGAGTCATAGTCCAGTCCCCTTCTCCAGGGGTCTTCGAAATCTTCCCACCCTGCTTGTAACTTTTCTGCGGCTGACGGTTTGACCTTCTTGTACTTCTTTGCCTTGCCTTTGGGACTGTAACCACCGTCGTCGTAGTCGATACCGAGTGATTTCAGTACACGTCTGGCTCTATCGGAGATGGGTGCTTTTTTCTTGGACGATAGGGGAGTTTTACCTAGCGTGACTGGTTTGGGTGGAATGGTAGGTTTGGGGGTTTTCTTCTCCTTTTTAAAACCTGACGTGGAGGGTATGGGGGTTTTCAGCTCCTTTTTCAGTCCTGTCGTAGAAAGGGGTTGTGGCGGGATGATCACGGGGGCTGCGGCTGGTTGGTTGACTCCCTTGAGGATCTGTTTCAACAGAGTTTCGACGGGTGCGTCGACCATGCCTTCGGGTTCTGTCGTTCCCTGGTACGAGATGGGACCGCTTTTACCCGTCCGTATACGTTTCACCAGTTTCCCTTCCTCGGAGGCGATGGGTTTGGTCATCTTAACGGCCATGCTGTCGGGGATGCGTTTGTCGTTCAGGATGAGATGTTCTTCGGCGGCCAGACGTCCGGCTTTGTTCAACAAGGCATTCTGGCTGATCTTCCCCTTGTAATAATCTTGCAGACGATTGAATTCTTGAACGGGCACCATCATGACTTCGTTCATACCTTCTGACTCAAGGTCGTGTCAGGAAACTCGGACAATTCTCTCAAGGCCGTCTCGTAACAGTCTTGCCAGTACCGTATGGATTCGTCTTTCTTTTCCAACTCGAGTTCGAGACTTCGAACGGTTCGCTTGCCTTTACCGCACTCCCTGCACAACTCGATGCACCCACCGGGCGGCGTGGTATCTCGTTTCGTTTGACAGGTTTGGCAGAAGTCACTGAACTTTAAAGCCATGTATTCTTGATACAGGTCGTGGTACCTCTTGTTCAAATACTCGTACGAGTCTTTCCATCGGGCTTCGCGACGATTGGCGTCTTGCAACAACTGCACGAGTTTAGGAATGGTATTGTGGGACTCGTCTTCTCTCGGTGGGAAATTGGGTATGACGTCGATCCCCTCCAGCGGGTAACCGTCCTCACTGCGTCCTTTCACCGTACACAACATGCTTTGAAACAACCGTGCAAACCGCTCCAGAACCCCGCTCCGTTTTGGGTGAGGAGATGTTCTCTTCGACGCTTGAGAGAGTTTTTGCGTCTACCCACTTCGCGCAGAACCCTTTTATGTCTTTTCAGTTTCCCATAAGTCGTTGCGTTGATGGGGATCCTCTTTTTCAGCAAATTGAGAACCATCTCGCTGATGGCGTTGATCTGATCTTTGTCGGCGATTTGTAACATCCGTTGACGTTTGTTCCGATTGGCTTCTTTCAGGACGCGCGTCAGGAAAGGACGTTGTCGTCGTAACCGCTTCATCGTGGACTTATGCGTACGAGCGGATTGGTGTACTCTTTTTATCGCTTTCCTCGACGCCTGAAGGCCGTTTGAAATGGTATCCTGCGTAAGACTCCTTCGATCTTTCCCCTGTTCTTATGGATATGTTTGTCCATTAAACCGAAGGGTCCAGCCAAAGAACCCAAACCCGCTGCTCTCATCATACTCGCCAAATCACCCCCTTTCTGTCTCCTTCTTCGTCTCCTCTTCCTCCGTGCTCGCATGGTGTCGAGTGAGGTGTACGACGGCTAGTCGGCTAGTCTCTCGGCTAGTCGCCCTTGTGTGGAATTTTTTCACCTCGTCTCATTCGTTCCTGCATCCTTTTGGTATGCGCCCGTTCTTGTTTGGCTCTCAGGCTTTCTATGCCTTTGGTGATACCCCAAGCCGCCTTGGGTAAACCCGCCACCACAGTGCCGATCCCTTCTCCCCTTTGGTACCGTCTTCTTTTAGTGGTTTTAGCGGTTTTACGCCTTCTCGAAGACGCTTTCTTTCTCCTCGACCTCTTGGGCATGTTGGTTCTGAATGAAGAGGATGCCCGAGATGTCATTTTATAGCGGCACGTGCCTAAATCGTAGGGCGTAGTCTCGAACGTATCGGTCGTACGTGGGAGATGTGAAATCCGTCACCACGTCGTCCAACGTTTGCATCTTGGTCAAAAACCCATCCAATTCCTCCACGCCACCCAAAGCGTAGTTCCGGAGTTCTGTCAGCGTCTTTTCGTACGTCGTGTAAGCGAATTGGGCCATGTCCATCTTGAACGAATACTTCTTGAAATCGTTCCATCCTTTCAGTAAGGTGGCGAAAGCCGTCAATCCTACCACCGTGTACCCGTCTTTCCACACGGATCCCAAGACGATACTCACGGCCACCGTCAGTAAGGCCAGTCCGTTGAGAATGGCGTTACACAACTTGTAGTAACCGAACATCTGCCTTCGACACCACCAATACTTGTGGTAGAAAGCGTACAAGACGTCCAAACGTTTCAGGGAATCCAAATCCACCACGGTGTTGAAAGGTTCATCCAATAAACAGACAGAAGTACTCATGACTCTTTTCCAACCAGTGCCAAACGTAGTCTGACTTTCTGTCGGGACGTTCGATCCTTTTAGCTTGTTGCTTGTATTCCCAGATCTCGTCCTTGAAGGCGGTTTCCACGGATTGGTTCAGGATGTCCTGGACTTGTCGGTAACTATCGCACTCGTCCGCGATACGTTTCATGTCTTCGTGATCCATGCTGGTCGCATCCCAGTAAGAGCGAGAGCATCGACATAGCTGCAAAAAGTAGGGGAACCACTCGACTTCACTCCTCAACATCTTGATTCGAATGGTTTTTCATCGACGAGGGGGTCGTCTTTTCTTAAGTCTCACGAGTCTTCGGATCCCTCGACCCACGCCCACTCCCACACCGCCAATGGCAGCGGTCGTTCCAGCTCGGATGCCTGTTTTCACGGCGCGACCACCCAACGCTTTGGCCAATCCCAAGGCAGCCCCTTTACCAATGGGTAACATCGCAGACAGGGCATTCGCAAGAGCACCGCCCCATTGCTTTCTCCTTTTCTGTCGACGACGGCGTCTTCTCATGGTTGTTGTTGTTCTCAGTTACGTACACTGGTCGAATTGCGTGTGACGGTAGGACGTTGTCCGTTTTTATAGGTGGTCGTAATCGTGTTGGTGGTCGTGATGCCCGCAATGCGACGACCCGCGGCCGTCTGTTGTTGTTGGCGTAAAATCTCTTCCAATTGTTGCTGCATCTGGGCTTGGTCGAGAACACTGTCTCCTCGCCTCCTTCTTCTTCCTCCTCGACCCGATCGAATCGACGAAGGCGGTGTGGAGTCACTACCACTTCCTCCGCCTCCGCCTCCGCCTCCGCCTCCGCCTCCGCCTCTGCCTCTGCCTCTGCCTCTGCCTCTTCCACCGCCGCTACCACTAGCGCTACTTCGTCTGCGGCTGCCGGAATCACTGGAGGACGTCGGTGTGTTTTGACGTGGGACGCGTCTCGGTCGTTTCCCTCCTCGAGCGGCTCGTGCCAAAGGGGTGGACATTGTTATTCGTGGTGCCCCGACACCTGCCGTGACATTGGCGCGCGACACCGATCCAGCACTGCCGACACCCACCGTGACGTTGGTCTGCGGTGCACCCGAGCCAGCGGTGCCCACTCCGACGGGCGAGACATTGGGCAGGGGCGGTGTTGCCAGTGACGATCGCGGTGAAGGAGGCGTGTTCAGACTCGTACCCACACCCGCGGCAGGCGGAATCGGAGTACTCGTCCGATTCGGTGTCCCCCAAGGCGAATAATCTTCCAGAGCCGAGAAGTTGAAATCGTCACTACCATAAGAGCTCATTTTTATCCATGTACCTTTCTCTTTCTATCTTCTTCTCGGCGAGTTCTCGTTGTTTATGAACCAAATAATCGAAACCTTCACCGTTATATGCGTTGATGATGGACCGTACTTGACGGTAACTCTCGCATTCCGTGACCTGTCTCATCGGTTCGTAGTCCAGCTCGTGGGGGTTCATGATGTATTTGAGCCTGTTTTTACACAGGTGAATGAATAGCGGAAACCACTCGACCTCGCTCCTCAACATGATGGGGTTGCAAACTGATGGCATCGGACGAATCCTTCGTCTTTTAATACGTGACTGAGGACACGTTGATCGTCCTGACTGGCTGGATGAAGATCCAATAGCATGTAACCGTAAGGTCGATCGGTGACCTTGCGAAACGTGTCCAACACCTCCTGCCATTGCGTGGGAAACGATTGCAGAAGTAAATTTCGTATCCCCAACTGATCCCGAGGGTTCTTGAAGGCTGCGATGTAATGCGCGTTTCTGGAAATGGTCTTGGCGAATTTTCCGTTGGGGAATAGATCCTGACACAAGTAAATCACCGTGATGTTCCGATGATGCGAATGTTTGGTGAAGAGATCCAACACGCGCTTGTCGTTACCACCCTCGTCCATCAGATCGTCCAGGACCAACACACCCCCTCCGGGAAACCATCGGGGTAACTGTTCGCTGTCGGGGATGCCTTCGTAAAACTTGACTCCACCCTTCTTGAGCTTTTGGAAACCGTCTTGCCACGATCCGTAGCAGTAATGAATACTCTTCGGTGTCTGTTGGAACAAGTCGCCGTTCTCCAAGAGCAGTTTGGTCGTGAACACCGTCTTGCCGCACCCCGACGGACCCGCTATCAACAAACTCGACGGCGTGTGAAATTGAAACGCTTTGCGTCGTTCCATGATCATGAAATGGTCCAGGGTCTCGAGACGTTCCGTTTTTATCTGAACAACTTGGCCAATGGGGTCTTGACGGCCGGGATGCGTTTCAACAGACCCAATAGGGTGACCTTACGATTGAAACAGATGGGTTTCTTCTTGGCCCGACTCCTGATCTTGGCCATGGCCCTCTGGGCAGCGGCTCTCTTGGGACGCCCTTTTTTCTTGGCAGGCGCCGATCTCTTTTTTCGAGGTTTTTTCTTGGCGAATTTACTCAAATCTCCGAACTTGTCTTCGTACCAATGCCTCTTTTTCATTCTTCTTTTCCTATCTTCTTTCTCGGAAAGCTTCGGCGTGGCAGGGGCGGCTCTCTTGCGTTTCCTACGCGTGGTCACCGTCGCCGGTAATGCACCGGTGTCCAGGACGGACGGCGGTTGAAAAGACACTTGTCTTTTGGCGGGTTGAAGTATTTTCAGATTGAGTTGTCGTTTTGGCGGTTGGTTTTTCTTGAAATGAGCCTCACTGGGTTGAGGCGTCTTTCCACCCGCTTTTCCATAGCGTTTTTCTAACCTGGCTATCACGTCGTCCAAATGTCTATGCCCTTGAAACTGAAGAGCCATGACTACCACACAACCTCTTTTTCAAAAATGAACCTCTTTTATTTCGAACAGCTTACTTTATAACAAATGACGCACTCCTCGGGAGGAACCGCTCGTGTCCTGGTGACACGGGGTTTTACAAATCTTGCGCCAGGCCAACTCGTCCACGATCAGACGTTCTACCATGTGTCCTACTTTACGATCGTTCTCCACAAACTCGTTTTTCTTAAAACGATTCAAGAACTCGTTCATGTCCCGACCTTCGGCTCGGTCGATCAGGAACATCATGGCGTAACCGCCGCAACTCTGGCTGAACAGGGACTGCAGACTCTTGCCGTTGTGAATCTGGTACTTGAAATGACGATCCAACCATTCTTGGATCGGTTCGGCGGTTCCGTACGCGTCCAACGGCAGACCGTAACTGTCCAGGATCTCGCACTTGTTCTTGTCGGCCCACAAAGCGATCCAATGCACGCCCGGTTTATCGTGAGGGTCCGTGTTCACGATGTAAGCGGTCGGTCCTTCTTGGGGGAGTGTCCTGGGAAGCCGATCGCAAGGGACCGTGCCGTAAAAGACACAGCGTAGGGACGGATTCGTCCGGGCCAAATGATCCAATTGTATATTATTCAAGGCTACTTTTTCCATTTTTTTTCTTCTCATTGGTACACGTCGTAGATGACGACTCGGTTCTCGTTGATCTCCAGCAAGTTCTCGAATTCGCCGTACAACAAGATAGTCAGGTTTTCTCCCGGATTGGCTCCGAAATCGATCACCAGACGCAGTTCACCTTCTTGCTTGGGGTTCAACACTGGACTGTCCAAACATCCATTGGCCGTGTTGTCAAATACAAACATGTTGCATCTCTTGCCGTCCCCCCAATCCACTTTTCTCACCATGTTTCCTTTTCCCCTGCACAACGCTCCTGAGGCTTGGAGGAATCTGTAGTAACCTCTCTGATCTTTACTGTCCCCATCGTGATCGAGCTCCAAGGTCTCGTAGGGGTACTCTTCACCTCTCACCAATTGTTTGATGGAAGCCAGATTGAATTTTCCAAAATTGAACGGACTCTCGGTGATGGTTCCGTTGAAGGCCGCTTGTTTCATCAACAACACCACTAGTCTATTAGGTAGCTTACTGTGGAAAGGATTGCTGCACTCAAAATGACGATTGTCGTTGGGATGCGAGTAAGTGCGAATTTCACCTCTCACCGTGGGGTAAGTGGCCACTCTTCCTCCTTTCAGGCTGGTCATGATCTCTCGGTATACCGAGGGAGTCACTCTTACTTGAGATAGGAACAATCTCACTTTCACGTCGGCTTCAGTCAGTCTGAGAGCAGTGGCACCGGCCCATAGGATGGTCCACATAGCTGGGGTATTGAAGTACATGTCGATCTGGATCTGCACGCCAGGTAACAGTAATTTGCTGAGATGAAACACTTCCAGGAAAGGTTTGAACCTCAAAGTCACGGCTTCTCCATCTAGAAACTGGGCTCGTCCCTGGACCACATTCTTGAGATCTTGGGGTAAGGCAGTATAATGAGCATGAGGAGTACCAAAATCCAACATATTGGCAGTCAATTCATCGGCATCTCCGTCGTCGGGTACACCGAGACAGTTGTACCAACCACTAGGTGTCAGGATCGATTCACCGTCGTCTCGGTCGTGGTTCAACAGGGTCTCGATGTAAGCTTTGAGGTGGTAAGTATCCGTCTGAGGGCTGATGAGAGTCCCATTCAATCTCACATTGATCTGTTTGAAGAGGGTGTGAGCCAGATTGTTGGCGAGTCCCATGACATCCGCTGTCAGCAGATTCGAAGCGTCAGTTTTCTTGACAGTCAATTCCACTTCGAAGAAACTCTCGTTCAAGTCGATAAAGTCTTCTTGAGGATCGACTTGGAAGGTCACGGGGTTGATCCCTGTATTGAACGGGTTGATTCTCACCAAACGTCGAGACGACATGCTGACATCCGTGGGAGGGGTACTGAACATGTTCAGGCGAGGGTTACGAACCCCCGCCGACCGGGCATGAGCCACGAGGTCCGTCATCGTCTACGTCGTCGTCGTCTTCGTCTCCTTCTCAGGGCCGACTGCACCCAACGATAGTTCGGGCGTTTTGATCGGGACGGGAAGATCGATCCGCCTTTATACGTTCGTCGTACCGGGATAAGTCTAACGCGCCTCGAGTAAATGGGATTCATACTCCAAAGAGGTCTTTTCTCACTTTTTTCGCCAACGCCCGTTTGATCTCCTGCGTCGCTTTACGTTTCACGGCTCGTTTCGCTCCTCTCTTGACCCCGGCGAGTCCACCTCTCCAATTGGGCTTTCCTCCCTTGCCACCCGAATTTAAACCTTTCAGACCCTCCGTGGCAGCCTCGGTGATAAAGTCTCGTAGAATGCCGGGACCGCGTTTCTTGACACCTCTCCAAGCCATGCCGAATCCGTCTCCGGATTGCTTTATTTTATCGGGCTGAAATCGTACCAGCGTTCCACCGATCATTCTTTCTTAAAGTGTAACGTCACGATCGTATTGCCGTCTCCAAAGGTCGTCAGTTCTCCAGTTGTCTCAGCCACTTGCACTTCTATTATGTCAATGAGGTCTTTGCGCACGGGAATATATTGAATGTGGTAAGGCTCGAAATACTGGACACCCGCACCTCTTCGGATCAAGTTGACCTCTCTCAGTAAATCCGTGACCTGATTTCCCACCACGCCACTTCTAGCCACGTCCGAGTAGACGAACAAAGAGCGCGACCTGTTTCCCACCACCACCTCGAACGCGTCGTTCAAGTTCAGAAAACGCCAATTGCAATAGCTGCTGAGTTTTAAAAAGTCTCCATGTCGATTTTTATCCGCGACGACATTCCAAAAGGCAGGTAATCCGTCATCGTTATGCACGTCCCCGACGACGCTAATGTCCGTAACGACATCGCCGAAAAATTCGATCTGCATGTTAGGTCCCAGATCATAATTGCCAGCGTCGTTCTTTCCGAGCCATCCCATTTTACAAGCCAGTTCAACATTGACGTGGAACGCAGGGATAGCCGTGAGCGGACGTAAGATGTTTTCGTTGTCCGTGACCAGGTCTTCCCCGTCCCACTTGAACTTGACGTAGGTTCTTTTTCCATCATTCGTGACATATTTGGCTCCAAATTTGGGTCCGTTGTATTTGAAGACGCGTTGTCGATCGAAATAGGCGATCATGGATTTCATGAGTCCAATACCGTCCACGTTGTAGAACACCTTCTTGAGGTCCTCCGTATCGAAGTAAGCTTCTCCATACATGTAGTGGCTAGTCGACTCTATGCGTCTCCATGAGGAAAAGGACAAGATGACTTTATCCGTAGAATCGGTGAAGGAAGGCAGCGTCACGTGCGCATCCGGCATGGCGATGCTACTCAACCCCACTTTCCAGCCTCCGTCTCCATTCAGGCGTAAGGGGTGCGGTAACCTGATCTTGAAATGGTTCGGTTTGTTGTCCGGGAACTCGCTCTTACTGCTGTGACTGGGTAAGCTGACGTAAAAATCACTCATCCTCTCTTGAAATGCAACGTGATCGTGGTCACGCCCGACGCAAAGTCCACCAGTCGCCCGTCGTTCTCAGATACCTGCGTCTCGACAATGTCCAAAAAGGTCGTGCGCACTGGTAGATATAGAATGTGTCTCGGTTGAAGGTCAACCACGTCCGGATCGTAACGCACCTGTTTCAACATGTCCGTGACTTGATTCCCCGTCACCATACTCTGTCCCACATTCGAATACACGAACAGGGAACGACGCTCGTGACCGAACGCTTCCTCGTAACTGCGATCCAGGTCCGTGAACACCCAATTGATGAAACAACTCAAATGTAAGGTGTCCGGGTCGATCTTGTAAAATGTCTCGTCCCCGTCATTCTGTCCTATGATCAAGTCCGTGGCCGTGGGTATGACTTCCGTGGGAAATTCTTTCCTCAAGTGGGGTCCCAAGACGTAACCCGGTTGTCCGTTCTGTAATCTTCCCATCGTCACCCATTTCATCTTCTTGGCCAATTCGATGCCGATTTTCATCTGCGGGTAGACGCGTTTACCATTGATCAGGAGGCTGAGGCACGTTCTCGAGTTGTCCAGGACGCATTCTCCATGCTCGGCCCGATGCATGACCGTGTACAGCAATTCGGTGGGATCGTCGGGTTTGCTCTTTTTCTTGTACATGGTCACGTCGGCATCCGTTCTAGATCTCAACCTACGCATGTATCGATCTCGTATCGCGTTCATCAACTCGGTACCGGTCCTCGGCGTGAATTCCAAATCGCCCTCTCGCGTCACTCCAGAGACCCGAGTGTATAGGTTTATAGATGCGTTCACCATATCGATCCACCAGATTTCAAACAGAAGAGAATCTTTCAAGTCCATCTTACGCGTCGCGGACGGAAACGAGAGGTCGCTGATACCCACTTTCCATCCCGACTCTCTCAACTGCAACGGGTTCGGCAGACGGTTCTTGAAACTGTGGGCCTTGTTGTCCGGGAACTCGCTCGTGCTGGCATTGCTCATCAGTTGCACGTAAAAGTCGTCGGTAGACTCATTCATACTTGAAGTGTAATGTCACCGAGGTCACGCCCGAGGTAAAGTCCACCAGTCTTCCGTCGTTCTCGGCCAATTGCACCTCCACTATATCCAAGACGTTGCTGCGCACGGGTTTATATTGAATCTGAGTCGGTTCGTACGTCGTCTTGAGCGAGTCGTGGGGGACTTCTCTCAAGAGATCCGTCACGCGATTCCCCGTGATGGTGCTACGACCCACATTCGAATACAGGTACATGGGACTGCGAGGCGGAGGGAGGTTCGGATGAACGACGACTCCACGATTGTAGGTCTTGGCGTATTCCTCGTCCAAGTAACTGAAGCGCCAGTTGCAATAGGGACTGAGCTGTAACGTCCCGTGGCTGTCCAAATTCCAAAATTCACGAGATCGATTGCTGTCATGGTTGGTCCAGTCTTTCTTGAAATCAGACGGGACTTTGTCGTTGGGAAAGACCTTGATCATGTTCACGTCCAAGTGAACGGAGTAATACGATTCCTCGCGAATCAAACCCAACTTCTTGACCAGTTTAGTACCAAAATACACCCTGGGACGTTTTCTGTCTCCGGACTCGTCGAGGAACGTGTCGGTGTTGTCGATAATCAAATCGTTCCCCTCCCATCGGAACACGGGGTAGTATTTTTTCCCGTCAGGCGCTCGTAGACTTTCACCCGCATGATCCATGTAATGATACAGGCGTTCGTGAAAACGGTTGATGAGGTATTGCATGAGAGATCTGCCGCCCGTCACTTTGTGTCGGTCACGGTTCAGTTCCTTTCCGGTGACGTAAAATGTCACGGGGTAACGATATGGACTCCACGTAATCCCATCGTCCTGCAACCTGAACGTTTCAATGGTCCAATCCATACCGAACACGTAGTCGCCGTCGTCAAAGTCGTGTGATTGAGGGACTGGTACTTGATGCGGTCGTGACGGAGGAATCGGGTAAGACACGCTCGCCAATCCCACTTTCCATTCCTTGTCGGATTCAAACAGGAGCGGATACGGCAGACGGTTCTTGAAACTGTGGGCCTTGTTGTCCGTGAACTCGCTCGTGCTGGCATTGCTCAACAACTGCACGTAAAAGTCTTTCATTTTTTCGTCTTGGGCTTTTGGGTCACGTACAAGCCTTTTTTATCCACCCAACTGTCGTACTTGACTGGCCAACCTTTCCATCGCACCAAGACTTTATCCCCTTTTCGTTTGACGATCTTGTCGATGCGGAACAGATCGTCGTCTTTCACGTCCACCTTTTGCAAATCTTGCGCGTAAAACGTGCCCTCGACCGCCGTGCCGTCCCATTCTTCCACCTTGTACGTGGTGACCTTCCCAGGACGCACACGACGTATCACAAACACCTCCTCGGTCCAACCGGGTAAATACCCTTCCTTGAACTGACGGAACTTCTTGTTCAGTCTCACACGATCCCCGACTTTGAGTGGAGGTCGTCTCGATGTTTTTCCCTTTTTCTTTTTTCCGTAAAGAGTCTCCCACACGTCCTCGCTATTGGCTAAAGTCACTTGATCGGGAGCCATCTTGATACTGCGATGATACGATCGATTGTACCCTCGGACCAGATCTTGTAACACGGGCACATACGTCTTCGTATTCTTCACGGTGAAGTACCGGTACATACGTTCCTTCAGGGTCCGATTGAACCGTTCCACCACACTGGATTTCGTATCCCCGCGCGTCGAAAAATGATGAATGCCTTTCTGCTTCATCAAATCCTGAAACGTCTTGTTGTAGAATTCCTTCCCGTCGTCCGTCTGGAGATTGATGGGTTTTCTACCTCCTTTCAAGATCTTTGCCATGGCTTCCGTCACCGCTTTGCCCGTCTTGCTCTTCAAGGGCTGGACCCAGGCGTGCTTGGAAAACACGTCCACTACTGTCAAGAGGTAACGATACCCTCGATTGTACCTCGAAATATTGATCACCTCGATCAGGTCGGCCGTCCACTGCTCGTCGATGCCGAACACCACCACCGGGACCGTGGGAAAACGACGACGTCTGGGTTTGTGCAACGTGTACCCCAAATCCCGTTGCAGGACCTCGCGAGCACGTCGTACCGAGATCTTATTGGCCTGGGCGAATCGCGTCAGACCGCCCAGACTACCGGGTCTGGAAGGATCCCGATACCGTCCCAGTAACGTTCCGGTCGAAAGCGGCTTTTGCTTCTTCTTTTGACCTTTCTTCTTCATAGTCGATAAAGTTTGTACACGCACTGTCTCCACAACTCGAAACGTTGCTCCCGTACCTCGAGATACTTCTTAAATGAATCGGGTTGCCGTTTCAACCACAAGATATAAACCACAAAACGCATCACGTTGGGTTCGACGTCGGTATAGTCAAACACCTCCAAGGGCGAATCGCTGAAATGGTCGGGGATGGGTTCACCCTTACCGTATCGCTCGTAGACACTAGTGCACTTGGAACACAAGGTCGTCCAACACCATCGATCGGCTATGGTCGTACACATTCTCGAGATCAACCAACTCAAAGCATGAGACATAATGATTTGAACCCAATTCTTTATTCACACTTTCTTATATGTACAAAAACGTCGTGCCTGATTGGTTCTTACGAAAAATCGACTCTGATTGGATAACACGAAAAAGAAGGCGAAGAAAAGACTTAGTCTGAATCTGTAAAGTAATCAACATGTTCCATGTTCTTAAGATCTCGTCCATACTCATCATCACAGTCTTCCTCGTAGGTATCCATGGCATAATATTTACAATTTCTCCAACAACATTCCCCTTTACCGGGTCTCCACTTCAGGGCTTCCTGCTCGTCCCCCTTCGCATAGAATGCTTGTCGCATACTCTCTTTACACTCACCACACAGGTCCTCCCGATCAGTGTCCATGGCACGAAAGAAAAACCGATCCTTCCACACATCACGTTGATGCATGATATCGTAGATCAACTCTTCCAACTTCAGACACGTTTCCTTGTAATCTCCCTTGCTGAAAGTCAGTAACGACTTCACCATGGGACTCTCGTCTGCCTCCAACACCCGTCGTGATAGGTCACGAGAGAAACGCAAGGGTTCAAACAGATCACGGATGGCATCGGTCATCATGTACGTGAGGTTATCCGTGGCGATCAAACAGGCCCGCTCGGCGTCCAGGGTGGGATCACTACAATGAATGAATTTGAATTGACCGCTACCACTTCGGTACATCACGCGACACCACTCACCGAAAAACAAAAACACGTGTTTGTTATTCTTCATCATCTCCAAAATCGTACCACCCCAGTCAGGACGACGTCTCATCAAGAGCTGAAAAGACCACAGACTATCGGGTACTCGACCTGACGGTTCGAAGAGATTGTCAAAAATGTACAGGTCCACCTTGGCATCTGGAATGGCGTCGAGATCTCTTAAAGTGTATACCTTCAGATCCACGATCTGTTCCACGAGGTCCCGAATCTGGTTCGAGTTGCTATAGTAAGTCATCTTGACACCCTCAGACAAACTCGTTAAACTTCTTTCCTTCTCGATCCGCTCGCTTCGTGATCTCCAAGCCCGACAAATGAGGATAGCAACTACGCACACCCCAGTCAATCAAGTGCCTCTGGAGCCTATAGTACAAAGGAGAGACAAGACGTAACTCCAATTCAATTATCCTCGCGTGTAACGGTCTTTCGCCTTCTTTTTCGATTGTATCCAAAACGTCAGAAGCTCGATTCAACTGTTGTCTAAGATCTTCAAGGATCTCTTGCACGTCTCTCTCATCCAAAATCCTACAGGTCATCACCGCGTCAACAGCAAGTCGAGAATGATTCGCTGCGTCCAACGGGCTCCTTTTATACCCGCGCCGTGGATCCACTTTCACTCCGTACTTTCCCGGATCACGTGCCCACTTCAGATCCCGCCAATCGGAACGAAGACCGTCACATGATCCCATCACACCACACGTCACTGATTGGTCGTCAAAAACGTCCATAAAGTCGAACAACGCATTCCATCACGAGTCACTTTTCAGCAGAAGTCGTCATGGATTCACACGTCGAACCCGTCAGGAAAAAGAAAAAATTGTCCAAAAAGAAACTGGAACTGCTCTTACCCAAGAGAGTGGAAAGAGAAGTAGGAGGTAAACAACTACAATCCACTTTAGATAGATGGTTATTCAAAAAACCTCGTGCCAGACTCCGTTTCAACGAACGCGTCCTCTTCAAAGAAATCACCCCGGACTCGGTCAGTTGGACCACCGTCCCTCTCAAAGGCTTCTCGCGACCCTGGAGCGCCTTTTCGATCCAACGCCAAGAAGTCAAAAGCCAAATGAAAAGTAACCATGACAAGCGAAGGCAAAGACCGACCCCCAAGAACGTGCGAAAAACCACCCACATCCTAGAAACCATGCGACGTGAAAACACCTTGTTGGGATACTAACTCAATCTCTATCTTCACAGACTCAAAGCTACCTGCCATTCAAGGCGGATGCATGACCGTGATCAGAGACTCACCTCCTCGAACCATGCAAGTCCTGGAAGCCATGGGACTCGACAAATTCAAGAAAGACGACCTCGTAGAAGTACCCCCTGAAGTGGACGACCGAGGAGAATTCACCGAAGTCCAAGTGTTGAAGGAATTCGACCCCGATCAGTTCCTGAACCAACTGAAACCACAAGATTCCATCTGCCCACGTTGCATGGTACCCCTGACATACGGAAGCGTGCGAACCCCAGACGGTTGTACCTGGGAATATTACCGATGCCCCTCTTCCAGATTCTACACCAAGTGTTATGTGACCTGTGGCGTCAAAGAGGTGGGCACTTACCTGAGACGCGTCGAAGAACAGACCCACCCCTGCTACAGGAACATCGACCCGGCTCGTTTCCGATGTCTATGCAGCAAGTCCCTGGTCTTAGCCACCTCCCACTCCCAGTCCAACCCAGACAGGCTCTATCTCAAGTGTCCCAAGCGTACCTGCAAGTTCTTTCAATGGATCGACGAATACCCACGAGGAGTCGCCGAAGCCATACTGATTAATGGACAGGCCCCAAACTAAGAAAAAGACAGACACAGTTTTTTGTAAAAAACACACTCCGATTTTTTTATTTCTAATAAAGGCAGGGTGGCGCAGTGGAAGCGCGTTGGGCTCATAACCCAGAGGTCCGAGGATCGAAACCTCGCCCCGCCCATTTTTAATTCACATTTCTTTTTTACACGTTTGGTAATCTATCGTTCGCGTCGATCATGGCTCGCATCGTTACTTGGTCACAATGGTTGAAAGTACTATAATAATCGTTTATTGATTGATTGATATCCCGAAGAAAAAGAGGGCGCCGGTCAATAGGACCGTGCACACGTCCCACCCTGTAATAAGTGGAATGACCAATAAAAGTTGTTTTTTGTTCTATTTTCAGACTCCATGTCTCGATTTCCTAACCCTCAATGTCTATGGTGCAAGGAAGGATACACTTTCAAACACAGTATCAGAGACTACTTCCTGACACCCTGTTGCGACCAATTCTTTCACGGAACCTGTAAAGCCCTCCACACTGAGCGGTTGAAACCCTCCGAAAGACTCTGCCCTCATTGCAAAGCCGTGAATTTCGGACTGCCTCCCGATGACAACCCCAAAACCAAGTCCTAAAGAGGTAAGCGCTTCGATGGTCTAATGGTTAAGACGTTGAGTTGTGGCCTGAAAGACCCAGGTTCGATTCCTGGTCGGGGCATTAAATTTTTTCTTTTTTATTCCCTATAGAGACGATGAAAAAATCACGCAACAAACCATGTACATTCTCTCGTTAAAGGATCTTTATTAGTGTTACAGGCATGAATAAAAATGTTTTTTCACTCCTCTGATTCTGGTGTTTTTACAATTTGTTTGATAAATGCTCGGTACGCCAACTCGTCTCGGTCCTCCCAACTGCTCTTCCACGCTTCCCATCCGTCCTCAAATCCATCCGACAACTTCTCCAAACACACAGGGTCTTTAAACGAGATGGACTGGTCATCAAACATCTTCTCAGACAGCATTCTTCTGAACCTCATCACCTCATCCGCCAGCTTCACCACCTCTTTCCTCAGAACGACATCCATAGCGTGAGAAACGGCGCATTTCATTATCTTTCCAAGAATACCGTCATGAACAGCATCCATCACCCTCGCGGCAAGTTCTTCTATCTTCTCCTCTTCAGAAACACTATTCACCTTCGTCTCGCTCTCCTCTGAAGACATCTTCTAGTCGCCTAGCTCAAAACAACAATACTCACTCGACACTCACGCAAACCCTTTTATTCCCATCCGAACCTCGATTTCATGCACGTGACAGCCTCGATCTCATGGATTGGCTATCGCCTTATTTGGACATGCGCGTCACAACCTCGATTTCATATTTCTCCTTATTTGGACATGTTGCCCTTATTTGGGCATGGGCGCCATGTTTGACCCCCCTGGACGCCATCTTGTTTATGCAAATCGAAAATACTGCCCTCTGATTGGTCGAGAGCCTTTTTTAATGATATGCATCGCCTCCTGATTGGTTACCGCCCCTATAAGCGTGCTTTACTACTGACCAAACATACAAATCTACATAGTACTCAATTAAACGGATGTCCAGCACAACCAACAGACCCTGCAAGGGTGGTGAGGGAGGAGAACTTCCAAAGAAATTAGTTGGGGTGTGCGGACCACTTTGCAAAACCTTTGGCCTATTTAAGACCAAAATCTGCGATTTACTCTACCGCATTTATGACCCAACCAAAAATTTGACATCAACAAAGTTTATAATACTTGCCATACAAGAAGCTCCTGCACTGGCTTGAAGCCCTTCAAAAAGGCCTCCATCTTGAGAGTGCCTCGCAAGGAATGCACTATCAATTCTAGTAACTAACTGTCCTGCGACTCCTTGGTCATTCATCGGAGCAGACTGGGGGATTTCGCCTGACAAAACCTGTGGGAAAAGACCAAACATACAAATCAATTGGAGAAACACAGTACTCAATTACCAATTAACTGGATGTCCAGCACTACCAACAGACCCCGTGGGGATGGGGGAAAAACTCCCAAAGAAATAAGTTGGGGGTGTGCGGACCGCTTCCCAAGACTCTTGCCCAATTAAGACCAAAATCTGATTTACTCTACCCCATTTATGACCCAACCAAAAATGTGAGATCATCTTTAGACCTGACTCTTAATTAATACCCCGTTTCACACATGCCTTAAAATTAGTTCCCTAGTTCATCATTGTTCCATTCTCCTAGTGGAGAATTGGGTTGTCGCATCTCTGCTTCCAGGCTATCCCACCCTATGTAGCTGACACTGCCTCTATCCATACTGAGTCATCACAGCTGTGATCTGGGCTGTTTTTCCCACAGAGAACGTAGTTCTCACATTCCAACATCCCACCTTTACAAACAAATGTAGCTTAGTTTTTGGGTCACCCTGCAATTTGTTTGGAGTATGGGTTTCCTTCCGGCCTTCACCCATAGTTGTCATGACACAGTCAATCCAGTTGATAAATGTCTCATCTGGAGCCCAGCATATTGTTGTACTGTGCCTACTGTAGCCTGTAATCATCAAGAGTCCAATTTTCGTAATCAAGTCTGTTTTATACGTTGAAGTGACTAGCCCCGCTGTAGCTTACAGTTCTTGTTGACGCTACGTCTAGAGATTTCGAACTCACGCTCTGTTGAAGAGACTCGAGGAGCCCGTTGAGAATTGAAAGATAGAGCGAGCGAGATTCGACTAGAAAAATAAATAAAAATACATGTGAAGAAGAGCCGAGCGATATGAGAAATACAGGACAGAATATAAAGACTTACAAATGTTTCCTGACTGTAGCGATGACGGTGAAGCTAGGTAGAATAGATTCCGCAACAATATTAACTTGAAGCTAGAGAAAACGTTGAAAAGATTGGCGCGCTAGGAAACCGCAGCGTTTTAAATAGTCCTAATTTGCATACGTAAATGGCAAGCTAAAATAAAAATTCGCACGTGGAATCCTACAAGTATTACATCGATGGCAAGGGAATCACGAATCCTTCTCGGAAAAAGGCTCAGTTACTTCATTTAGCGGGTATGGAAGTACAAGATATTTACGAAGATCTTCCAGATCCTGGACTACTGAATGCTGACCAGGATAATGAGTATGTGGTGTGTCTGCGAAAGTTGGATGCTCATTTCCGAGCCGAGGAAAATGTACCGTACGACCGTCATGTCTTTCGTCAACTTACGCCGACAAAGGGAGAGACCGCTGACAAGTTCATGGTTCGTTTACGTAAACAAGCTCGTCATTGTAATTTTGGTACAACTTTGGAGGAAAATTTGCGGGACCAATTGATCGAAAAGTTGCCTGATGTTGAGCTAAAGAAGAAGCTATTGGAAGTCAATAACATTACTCTGGAAGCTGCAATGGATAAAGTTCGAAAGTGGGAAGCCTCACGCGAGCAGGCAAGTCAAATGGTCACGCCAAGCCAAGAACCTGGAGCAGGCGCTAATGCAGTTGAAGAAAGTCCTGGGCGTGGAACCAAAGGAAAAAGTGTTTGTTTCAACTGTGGTAAAGAAGGTCACTTTGCTCAGAGTAAAAGTTATCCAGCCCAAGGTCGCAAGTGCAGCAAGTGTGGTAAATATGGTCATTATGCTAGCTGTTGCAAAGGGGGAAGGAACTTTAAGTCTGGAAAACAAGGCACCACGCAACAACGGGGAGGCAGACAGCAGCGCCATGGTAAGGGGAGGCAGGCCAATCAAGTTGAGGATCGTTGTAATTAATCAGGTGAGGATGACACATTTGCATTTACTATAGAGGAACAGACATGTGCTATGTCAAATTCCGCTGAGCCAGTGGTCTCAGTGAAGATTGGTGGAATCAGCAGAGATGTGTTAATTGATTCAGGTTCTGCAAGTAACCTTATCAGTAAAGATACACTGCAGGAACTAAAGTATCAGGGGCTCAAGATTAAATTAAAACCTTGCACGAAGAGATTGTATGCTTATGGGGGTCGAGAGCTTGGAGTTGAAGGCCAGTTTAAGTCAGAAGTTTCCGTATCGAAAGCAAAGGTTGTGGCAAATTTCATTATTGTTGAATCCGGGCGTTGTTTGCTAGGATATTCGACTGCCACAGATCTTGGAATCCTTCGTGTGGACCTCACGGGAACTCTCGGGACAGCAGACTGTAACACTGTTGATGATACCTTTGTGGGAGAACTCAAAGCAAAATACCCCAGTGTGTTCCAGGGAATTGGAAAGGTTAAAGATTATCAGTTGAAGCTACACGTTGATCCCAGTGTAACTCTAGTCGTTCAGAAAATGCGACGAGTACCTTTTTCTGTAAAGGACAAAGTAACCGCCAAGGTTAATGAACGCCTTGACAAGGATATAATTGAGAAAGTCGAGGGGCCTACGGTGTGGGTAAGCCCAGTGGTTGTCGCTCCTAAACCGTCAGGGGACATAAGGTTATGTGTCGATATGCGGAGAGCCAACGAGGCCATTATCCGGGAAAGACTGCCCATGCCAACCATAGATGAAGTCCTTGAAAGCGTTAATGGGAGTGGTGTTTTCTCGAAGTTAGATTTAAGGTGGGGTTTTCACCAAATCGAGTTGGATCCTGAGTCAAGGGATATCATTGCTTTTGCCACCCACGATGGTATATTCCGCTACAAGCGTTTGAGTTTTGGTGTAAATGCCGCACCAGAGAAGTACCAGCATATCATCACCCAGTCAATGGCAGGTCTACAAGGAGTGGCAAACATAGCAGATGATCTTATCGTTCATGGTCGAGATACTGAGGAACCTGATAAGAACTTACACAGTGTGTTGCAACGCCTTAGTGAGAAGCAGCTGACTTTGAATGCTGAGAAGTGCACCTTCCGAATGACTAAAGTGGTATTCATGGGTCTTTTGCTTAGCAAGCATGGAGTCGGCCCAACTGAGGAAAAAGTCAGAGCCATTGCAGAAGCAAGTCAGCCTCAGACACCTTCAGAGATCCGTAGCTTCTTAGGACTCGTTGGATTTAGTGCCAGGTTTATACCTGATTTTGCTACCACTGCTGATCCCCTCAGAAAACTTGCAAAAAAAGGAGAACCGTTCGTGTAGGGCGAGGAGCAGGAGCAGTCATTTCAGAGATTAAAGAGTCAAGTTGCAAGTGCACCAGTCCTAGCTTACTTCGATAAGGACATCCCCACCCGTGTTATTGCTGACGCAAGTCCAGTTGGCCTTGGCTCTACATGCTGTGCCTGTTGCGTTGAGAATCAAAGAGATTGAACGAGTCTCAGCCCAAGACTCAGAGTTGCAAGCAGTCAGGAATTGCCTCATCGAAGGAAAATGGGACAATGCTCCAAAGCATTATTTGCCAGTGGGCAATGAATTGACTTTTATCGGTCATGTGATTCTACGGGGAACAAGAATTGTTATACCCCAAGAACTTCGCAAGAGAGTCATCAGTTTGGCACACGAGGGGCACCAGGGAGTCGTAAAGACAAAGGAGAGACTTAGAACAAAGGTCTGGTGGCCTGCTATGGATCGTGATGCCGAGAGAAGATGTACAGAGTGTTACGGGTGCCAGATGGTTACCAAGAACATTCCACCCCCACCATTGAAGTCAACACCATTACCTAACCAGCCATGGGAAGAAGTAGCTGTGGATCTAATGGGTCCGTTACCTTCTGGAGAACACTTGTTAGTTCTCGTTGATTATTACAGCCGGTGGATGGAAGTTGATGTTATCCGAACAACTTCCAGCAAAACCATCATTCATTGCTTGGATGCCCAATTTGCAAGACATGGCCTACCTAAAGGTCTGCGTACCGACAATGGCTCAAATCTTGTGTCTAAAGAGATAGAAGATTATCTGAATGAAATGGGGATTGAACACCGTTACACGACACCTCTATGGCCAAGAGCTAATGGCGAAGTAGAGAGGCAGAACAGGTCGCTTCTAAAGTCCATGAGAGCAGCCCGTGCAGAAGGAAAGAATTGGAGAGAGGAGCTAAACAGGTTTCTTTTGGCGTACAAGTCCACGCCACATTCAACTACAGGAAAGAGTCCTGCCGAGTTACTGTTTAGAAGAAAGCTGACAACTAAAATGCCTGAGCTAGTCAATGTTGAAGAGGAGGAAGTAGAAGTAAGCGACCAAGCCGTCCGTGATCGGGACACCCAGAGAAAGCAGTTTAACAAGGACTATGTTGACAAGAGGTTCCACGCCAGAGACCGAAATGTGAGAGAGGGAGACACTGTTCTGCTTGAGAAGAAAAAAGAAAATAAGCTGTCACCCTGCTATGAGAAGGAACCATATCAGGTGATATCTCGTTATGGGGACCAGGTAGTGTTGCGATCAGCACAAGGTGTTCAGTACAAACGCAACCTTCAGCATATTAAGCCCTTCAATATGCCAGATCCAAAAGAACAGGAAACGCAGCTACAGGATGCTGAACCACGGACTCAACCTAAGCCATTTGAGACGCCACCTATGGCAGAGGATCAAGTAGCGACCGCTGAATCACCACCAGAAGATGTACCTTCTGCTGTACCTACAGCTGAGCAGCCTGTGAGGAGATCCGGCAGAATTACGAACCGTCCGAAGGCTCTGAGTGACTATGTTCTGTACTAAAACTAGAGACATTTGCATTGTCATATTATTGTTCGCTGTTATTGCACGAGTGACATTGAAACGTTGTTTTATGAACTGAACTGCAAAGGCTATGTTTATGCCTAGTGTGACTTTTGTCTTGAACATTTGGATTTGAACTGAACTTTTAGAATGTATAAACAAACTGGAAGTTTGCAATGTTTCTGTTTTTCGAGGTTAACTATCTAAGCGAAGAAAGAGAGGGAATGTAGTATATTAGGACAGCGGTCGTACATGTCAAAGTATACATCCGGGAGAGTGCGAGCGCGGGAAGAGAGTGTTGAAACGTGTACTGTGTGTACTGTTGTCATTCGCCTTCGTGGTTGCCTTTTGTGGCTTATTTTTGCTGTTCGACACTACACCTATTCACCCCTCTCTTAAATACTAGCTTATTTTTTGTGTTTGAGCATAATTTCAAAAAATTGATCATTTTAGCAGCCACCTATTAGAAGTCCTCGTCTGACCGTAGAGGTATATAATTTACAGTAAATAAGGCAAATAAATTTCGGCTACTGACCACTTAACAAAGGTTGTACGCTTAATACAGGTCTGGCTGTATAGTTAGGATCCTAAAATTCATCACACGAGTTGTCCGTTTCTAGTCTGAAGTAGCTAAAGTAGCTCGATCGAAACTCGAGGTTTCAACAAGGACAAAAAGCAGTTCCGAATTTTTTTTTTGGGGGGGGGGGGGAGGGGACCAAATTGGTGTCCACAGAAAGATACATGGATACACAAAAACTAGAATTTTACCGCATTACCCGATTAGAACTGCGTTCTCTCGAACGCAACAACGAAAGACAAAAACTTGAAGGATGTTTGCTTCTTGAAATCAATCAAATTGGCGCAAAAAGGTTCAAAACGTTCTTGATGGTAGAGCATGATGAAATTACTCAAATTCCGAAGAACAACTGAAGCGGTCCTGTGCATGCCGTGTCACTTCGCGACACTTGTAGATTTCGACTGCTTTATTGGAAACTGGTTTATCGCTAACAAATCTTATAAGCCAAGAAACAATTCACAGACACCGTGCATTTAATTTATTTAACATCCGCTGGGAGCATTCCTTACACTCCTTAAATAACAAAATAATAGGTGACAACAGAAGACATTAACTTTACTTTCAAACAGACCTTTTTCGACTAGGCGGTTTTTTGCCCCATTTCAGACCATGTGATGATACTCTAGAGAATTCTTCCTTTCAAATTTTACTAAAGCCTCCACGACTCACTCGTGGTTCAAGGCAAAATTAAAGTCCTTAGAATATCTCGGCAGAAAAACAAAATAAAATCGGCTCCGGATGACCCGGTCAAGTTATCATTCCCTCTCTAGCTCCACATACAATTTGTTCCTTCGATTTTGATTAACTTGGTTATATCACGAATCTAAGCTTGAGCTCAAAAAGTATCGAGCGTAATCGTTTCCTTATCGACTTAAAATTAGCAAAGAGAGGGAAAGTGTATCAAAGGAATTTACACTAACTGTTATGATTTTGCTTACTAACCGCATGAATGTTGATGTTTATGATTTCTTGCCAACGATCTCATCTGTCCTCACTGACTGCCATTGAGTAAAACGATTTCCAAACAACCCTTTTTCACTTTAAACGTAAATAACCTTATTGAAACGAAAAGTTTCAGCGCACGAAACCAAGAACGCCGAGCTAAGGAAGATCCTTCAAATTGAGCGATTTTTTCACCAATTAGCTATCGGATGCGGAAGTTTGGAGTTCCTTTTTGAGGTATACTTTCTTTGGTAAAAAAATTCTCTTAGTCAACGGGTCTGGGCTATGTTTTCCAGGTATTTTCCAGCGGGGCGAACCAAACCAGCGTTAACAATTTTCCTGCGAACCAAAAAGTTCCGGGATTTTTGTGTAAAATGAAGACTACTCGGGCGATTTTGGACCAGATTCCCGTTAAATAAACCATTTTACCAAAGCCTCCACGATTCACTCGTGATTCAAGGCAAAATTAAGGTCTTTAGAATATCTCGCCAGATTCCCGTCTTTGAGTTCTTTGGTTACTATTGCCTGCGAGACCTTCCTTGAAGCAACGGTGCATCTGTGAAACGTGTCGCTAGAATTTTAACGCTCGAATAAGATGGTCCGGACAAACTTTTATTCTAGAGCAACGTTCAAATTCTCAGCCATAGCTGGACTTAATGTTATGTACAAGTTGTCGTGGAGGTTTAAGAAAGCACGACACTTAGGGTCATCAGTATCGCAACCAGAATACTTTCGAGCACGAGCCCAACATTGGTCGAATAGATTATAAAACTGAAAGACTGGTAGGATGGAAGTATAATTGCATTTAGAATTAAGGTTCTTAGGTAGTTTTGAAGTACCGCTATATTTATGATTCGATTTCGCGCCGTTCTCCCAATAAGCGCCCCCTTTGGAAAAAGCGCCCCCTTCGAACGTGTTTTCAATAATAAGCGCCCTATTCCAATAAGCGCCTCTGTTCTAATATTTTAACATTACTCTGCCGTCATAGTACGTATCAACTTTTATGGCAATCAAACTGTTTCCCTTGGCACTTTCGGAGAATTCGAAACTGGCTTTCGTTGAGGAGGCTTATGTCCCCGTGGGCTTCCAAAAGGTGTTTTCCAATCGCCGAGTTTTTATGTTCAGCAATACGTTGGTGGAGGTGTCGGACTGTGTAGCCGACATAATCTGCATCGCACAGATCACATGAAAATAAATAAACCACGCATTGTTGATTTACGATCGAAGGCTTGATTTCTTTGGGCTTGAGATCTTGTTCCAGTTTCTTGCTAATAAATACTGGTTGTAGGGTAGTGCCCTACCCTACAATGTGCCAAGGGAAATTTGATTGCCTCGTTTACGAGATGCTTTTCATAAAGGAACGGAATCCAAGCTAAACATCATGGAGTCTGTAGTAGTACTGTAGCTAATGGTAAACAGACGATTGGTGTTGATTCTGGATCACGTTTCTGGCTCATTTTACAACAAGAACCAATTTAATTGTAACACTGTCATGCAATAGCATGGTCTTATTCTGCTGCCAGCAATGATGATATTTTTTTTCCGGTTTGATATTCCACAAAACCACTTCATATTAATACTGATATCAAAACCCAGTTAAATGTGAACACATTATTGAAGGTGAACAGCATTACCTAACTTGACACTTGAAACAACCAGACTATTGCAAAAATGTAAGTTACAGAAAAAGTTTTCTTACTTTATGAGAGACGTAAGTTTACCTTTTTGAACCACCCAAGGAATCTGCTTCAAAGTGAAAGAACCACTGTGTTGCCTCAAAGTCTAATTTGATCAATTTGCGGTTAACTTGTCGCCATGAAGTCTTCAGGAATATTTGAAGAGTTTACCTACCACAAATCCCTATTAAAAGTTTTAAAGAATTGCCACTAATGCAAGATATTAAAATGCCGCTGAATACACTAACAAAAAGAAGCGTCCAAACATTTATAGAAGGTTAAAGTTTCTGGACATGCCGCTAAATTGGCTTGTTTGTTTATTCTGACCATGTGGACAAGAGTCATTGATTCGTCACTTTTGATTGAAACTACTCATGCACGAAAAACAACAGTGTCAAGTTACCATTTGACACTAACAAATAATAATATCTTGTTACACTAATACCTGCAACCAAAAACAAATTTCAAAACTCCGCAGTGTTCTCATTCCTGACTAGTGATCCCTAATTTCTTTGGTTTTGACGGAGAAAACCACTTCAAATGAGTATCTCAGGTATTTTGAACACAAGACTGCAAAAAATTTGTCACCCTAAAATCAACATATGCTCTGTCAGGTCTTCTCTGAAATTATGGCACTTTTAAATGTAGTTCCTTCCTGAGTCAATAAAAATTGTAATCAGTTAGCCATTTTCAATTCACACATGTAACAAGCAACAACATGTTATCCAAGACAAAAATAATGGTCTTTCAAGGACCCCATATAAATACATGTTAGATAGAAATTCAAAGCAGAAAGAAAATAACTGCTAGAAAAAATTTTGCTTGTGGCTTTTTAAACTTGTTTTGCCAGCAAAACATACCCTACAAATGTTGCTGCTGGAATAAACGCTAGCTAAGTTCAAGCCCTGCTACTTTAATAAGATACTTTTTATTACTTACACTGTACATGAGGGTCAAATTCCAGTGCGATTAAAAAATATATATTTGACTGGGGCGACAATAAAACCACCCCCAAAAATGCACTTATAGCTGTGGCTTTGAAAAACAAAAGACAAAATTTAAGCCAACATTGTTCTACTGCTAGCTAGGAGGTGTGTTCATTTCTAGATAAGAGGATATCTTTAATCTGCTTTGAAAGTATCTATTGTTTTCTTGGATGATTTTGTATTTGAATCCTGCCCTGCAAAACACAGAGAATGCCAAAGTACACAGGAAAAATAACACCTAGAAATAAAAAAGACACAACCACCCAAGAATATACAGTGTACTGGTAAAATAATATAGAAATGTCAGATAGTTGACTGCTGAAAATCATTTTGCTCACAAGTTTAATAGAGGCCCTGTATTAGATTTATATAACACACTAAAATTTCCATGCTTTGTTTGGTAACTGATATAACATGTATTCCTCTTGATAAGAAGTTAGGATCACCTACCCCCTTAAATAAAAACACTATTTTAAGTTGAGACAATAAATCTACTGTTTGTTTTACTCATGCTGTTTAATTTTTAATACCCATGCATACAAGTAAATCAAAACAAATTTTCAAGCACATGAAAATTCTTGTTGTCTGCTCAATATTTGTTGAATAATTATTTCATTTCAGACCACTAACAGTATACATTTGGTCTCCAAAATTTTTCAGGTTTACTTTGAAAATTGTTTTTATCCAACTTGTGACTCATCTAAACACTTCTGTACTAAATGACAAAAAATAAAGTGATGACATGGATGCATTCATTTTATGGTGTCGTCTTTACTCGAAAGTTCAGCATACAATTATTTTATGCAGATTCATGTATCCTAATAATGATAACAACTATAAAGTACATGTAACCTGCTTTACAAGAAACATGTACCTACTCAAAAGTATATATTAATAAGTTTTTCACACTAATTTGTGTTTAAAGAATGAACAAGGAGAAAAATTCCCCATACAAACTACATGGGTTTTAGAGATTGAACTGCTGCCTTCTTCCAAAACTTTATTACAGATCACTTGCAGATCTTACAAAAGGTATTTAACATTGAAGTGGATTGGTATTCTCTGAAATGCACAAAATAAATGGAGTGAGACCAGGCTTGTTGGGTTAAAAGATACACATCTGCAAACCCTTGAAATAGCCTTTATATCAGTATATACATGTACAACTGTACAATGTATATGCATATACAGATTACATCAATTGCATACTTGTAATTTATTGCTGTGTAACTCCAAAGCTCCCAAACCAGCCGTTAAAATTTTACTTTGAACATTTTACGTGGCCAGCTAGAATCTTGATTTGACTAAGTTTGGTTTGGAACCACAATTCGCCTTGCATTCAATTTTCTTGTTTGCCACAATACAGGTACAATACACTACTCCCATTAAAAAACGTTGAGTTTCAGTCAACATACTAATGTATGGTTCACTTTCAAGACATTTACTCTTTATCTTTGCACAGACAAAACACCACCATTGGAGGTAAAATTGACTGGGTACAATGTCACAACATGGAGCATCAATTGTCTTAAGAGTTAACATTGCTTCTAGAGAAACAATCTTTGCAGACTTGAAAGGGTCTTGCTGAGATATTTGAGAGGAAAATGGGAATTTCGTTATTTCAATCCTTAGAATATCAATAGACTTCTGAGCAGTTATTTCTATCATAAAACTGAGATCCTTTGTGAACTAAATCTCTCACTCACTCAATCCTCTTTGTGCCCTTGGGCACACAAGGCCATAAATTGTGAAACATAAACATGGAAAATTAACTCTTAATTAATTTCCACCTCAATGCTTTGCCTTCATTCATTTGCAGGAACTGAATAATTTTTAACCTACTATAAACTCAGATTTAATGGAAATGACAGGAAAATTGAGTACAACAAAAGCTGAATTTAGTACTTAAGAAAAGTTGGATCAGCGAACATGGAGATACATGTATATCCATACATTTGGAATTCCATGTCACAGTCAAGTACACTTTTGAATCCAAAATGTTATGCCCAATCACAAAAAAAATACTTCTTGTCATACATGGATGCTAAAACACTGGACAATATACAACTTCATGCTATTTACTTTGAGTCATTGCTCATATTTACTTAAAAAGCCAGTCTAGCATTACAATTATTGTTAACAGGCAGTGATAAAAATCTTGATGTTGTCATTACTAAATTTGGTTTGCGTCAATGAACCCTTCTAGTCATAAATTCATGCTGTCCACAGGTCTACACCATGCTATATGTACTTTAAGTGACTTTTTGATGCATTTTCATTAAAAATACTCAAATTTCCCTCAATTTCTGAGTTTTAAAAATAACATTGCTCCTAGTTTTTTGCCCATTGTTTTGCACTTTGTTTCTGAGAAAAAGGGGCAGAAAATTGAGTTGGCACCGTCTGATAAACAGCCGATACAAAAGAAATTCAAATTACTTTGTACTCATAAATTGTGAATGTAGGCAGGCACTTGTCACTTTGGAGTGAATCATTGCCCTCTGCGTAAAATTTTAACTGTGATGGTTATGATCAAACTTAATCTGTCATTGCTTCTGCGTCCACTGAAATGACATTTCAATTTAGTCCCATTGTAGGCACCAGAATTTGTGAGATTTGTTCGTGCTTTTAGCTTCGCGTTTGGTGTTAAGTTTCGCGTAATTAGTTTGCTTTGTTTTGTGGCCTTTTGTATATGTTATGCTCATTTGCATACTCCATAAGTTCGGTTCGCGTGTAATTTCTTTTAGTTAGTAGCGTCTTTGGGTTCTGTTCACTCTTAGAAGCTAGTGATTAAACTCTCGACTGGCTTTCATGACCCAGCTGTCATAAGATAACAAAGCAAACTCCAAAATAGCTCATTTCCTTGGCGCCCGACAATTTTAATGACACTGTTGACAGCAGGAAGCAGATTGACCTTGAAAATCTAGGAGGCACTCTCGTGATCTAGTGCTTGTTATAAATAAGTTATTTTTTCTGCTTACACTGCAGTTTCACAACCAAATGTAACTATTAAGGCAATCAAAAACAAACACATGGTAAAACTGATGCTTCAGTGTCACAATGACACTATTACCAAGGTGAAGAATGTTCTTGTCTGGTGGTTTCATGCCATATGCAAGAAAAGAGATGGACCATACTAAAATGGTACTAAACTAAACAATTCATACATGCCCAGCATACACACAACAAGGCAGAAGCAAATCGCACCTGCATCTACAAGTATACACATAGAGAAATTTCACACGGCAAAGATCTGGAAATGTACCCACATTTAAATCTTGATTTACATTTCATGCTACCACTGTACGTGACATGAAGGCTGACGTGCTGATGTGTTTGGAACAATGTCAACCCAACTTTACACCAACTTAATCATAATTCTGTGTTTCAATCCTTGAGTGCGTGATTAGCATTTATGATCTAGTAATTTTCATTGTCTGAAGTTGAAAAGAAACGTCTTGACACATAGATTCTGTGTACAGCATAAAATCAACTAAAGTCAACTGATTTGCAGACTGGGATGTTTCAATGTTGGTTATTTCATTAATATGTTGCCGATACTCTTTTTGTTAAAACTGGTAGTCTTTGTTACCAATACAGTATGTGATGTATTATATTGCAAACTACCTAGTCACAATTTTGAACCTTGATCCTCTATGCATGATAATGATGTCAGTCAGTCCTTGCGCGAAATCAAAACAAAGTTTTACTTCATTGCAATTGGCTTCTGCAATTCTCATGTGATGCCAAGTGTACCAATCACATGCACATGGGATAAAACATATCTTTTTCTCCACGGGACTGTGACGCAGTTCAAAAACTTCTATAAGAGGGCACTTCTACATAAGGGAAGGTCTCTGGCTCACTAACTTATGGCCAAGTTAGTGAGTTGAAGAACAGGGAAAGGCTCTATCATCTTGGTAGACATGCCCTCACTGGTCAAATTAGCTAACAGGATAAACTGGAGTAACATTTTATTCACAATATAGGATCCTTAACTGAAAATGTAATGCAACTTATTGAACAATCACCAAAGTAGACGGAAAAGGGGACTTGTTCGCTATCCATACTAAAGGATTACTGTATTTACGGAATTTTAGCTAATCCATGAGGCAACCTACCACCTCCTAGAAACATTTGATGTCGAAAATCATCGACGAAAATGGAAATAAAACTGACCGTACAAGATGATGACGACGTCAACAAATTATGAGACAACATTCCATGTACATGTAAGTAATTGATATAATTTTCAACACTAAACTATGCATGTAACTGCTTTTCTATTCAGTACTAAGCCACAGAATATGAATGCTTGCACGTACTTTCTTTTAACTTAATGCACGTAGGCGTAGAAATTAGATTTGATTTGATCTTTTTGTCATTTTCAGTCCTGGTCGAGAAACACGTCGACGCTAGTCTTATACTACCTAAACTGTAGTAAGCATGCAGACTCTTTGTAGTTTCCTGTACGCTTATACTGAGAAAAAGAGCTTTACAAAAGAATTAAAAATTACCTGGTAAATGTGCATGCTTAAGTTTCTGATTATTCCAGTATCCGAAACACTCTCTCGCCAGATGGCATGGGCTTTGTCCCTTGCGAGTACAGAGTAAGCGCCTTGGAAAAAGCAGATGTAGGCCCCACGGCTCAAAGGCCACGCTCAACGCCTGCACACTGATATCCTCACATTTGCATCGCGAATCGTTACTGCGCATAATTTATGGCCTCATTAGCGCGCGCGTTATATGAGAAAAAATTTTCCCTAGCAACGGCTCGAAAAGATCGGTTAATGGGCCCTTAAACTCCCTCCTAAACCGCTCGCTGCGTACTTTCGATTACCGGCGGGGGAGGGGGAGGGGGCGGCCAAAATTTCCGGAAATTTCGGTCTAAAACTGAATGGATCGGTTCGGTCCAGCCGGAAAAGTTTCAAAAAATTGGCACACCTTTCGAGGTGGACCACTTTTCTCGGTTGGACCGGTCCGACCGAAATGGACCGTTCCATTTGACCATTCCGGCCCATTCTCAATCCAAGTACCTCGTTGTTCGGTATTTTCCATGTACAACATGGAGGGAAACAGTTATCATTGCAACTTTTATGGATTGTTAACAGCGGATATGTCGGTGTTAATCGTACATCCATGCGCAGTTACAACAGATTTGTAGCTGCTTCGCAAGGCAAGTGTATGTTTGGCTTTTAACGGCTCTTAAGTTATACAGGTTAAATTAATACGTATGAAACATCTTACACAATATCATTGATATCACCGTCGAAATCTCCATCTGGCTCTGATACTAGCAGCTGTGATCCAACACCTCCATTTTAATTGAGCGCGAAACTCGTTTTGCGAATGGAATGGAACGAGACCGTTGGGACCCGATTCATTCGACACCATGAATTTTCGGAACCTCAGCCCGGAAATTTCGGTTAAATGGATCGCGCCCTTAAATTTTTGCGGGTTCTAATACTTGCGATTTTTGCGGTTTTTTCAACGATACGCGAAAAAAAGTTCCCGCAAAAATTTTCTCCGCAAAAATTCACGGCGAAATGCGAAACAAAACGTTCAGAAATTAGCATCTTCCAGGCGTTCAGTGAACGCTGGAAGATGCTATTCAGGAATAAGAAAAGTTTACAGGAAAGGATCATTAGTTACTCCATTGAGAAGAGCATTCTACAATTGAATTACTGTGTTTTAAATCTCTGCGTGTTATTTCACTAGTCAAGTACATGCAGTTTCATTAATAATGCATTAATAATGCGAAAATGTTGTAATTTCAATTAAAAGAGACTTTCCGAAAATCGCAAAAATTAGTATCCAGTCTTTTATTTTACCATATGGTTACTATCAATTAGTTTAACGTATTTCCGGTATTACGCAAATACTACCCGCACACCCTCCCCATTCTCATTGTACCTGATTGAAGAAGGCTTAAAATAATAGCAGTCGAAATATATATAGTACACCTTAAAAAAAGAAAACATTCTACGTTGTATCGGTTCCTGCTTTTATATTCTTCTTTCACAATCGCAAAAATAAACTCCTGCAAAAATTCAGTGCCACACGGTAGCCTGCGTTAAAAAGGAGGAGGAGGAGGAGGAGGAGGCAAAGCGCGCTTCCCGTCCTCGCGATTTTTACCTCCCTACCCCTTCCCCTTCCCCCATTCCCTTCCCCCATTCCCTTCCCCGTTTACGTCTGCAACGCAGGCTAGCAATGACCGGTCCGGGGTCGGCCGAGACGCTTTGCACATCACGAAATGCCGATTTAATTTCGGGAAATCAGGATATTTATAGTGCAAGTCAAAAGAAATCTGGCGGCTCGCCAATTTTGTTTCTGCGGGCGAGAAACCCTTTCAGGAACATTCTAACAGCGAAGAACAAAACTCGCCAGGAAATCTTTGCACATTGAGCTACTTGTTCCCGGAGCCAACATTCCACACCAAGGAGCTAACCCAGGGGGTACTCCCTTATGTGGGCTATATAGGTATGTGCGGCCCCAAAGGGTAAGGTTTTCAGCCGTTTTGGTCATAAATACAGTATCGATTTTGGCCATTTTGGTCATAAATAGGATATGGTTTTTGCATTCTAGTCTTGAATTGGGTATGTTTCTTAGAAGAAGATACAGGTACTTTTTCATCATTATCGATAATTAAGACCCTTCATAAATTATGCTCAGGGAAACTGTGCCAGTCGCAACGGTCATAGATAAGGTATCGAATTTTTGGTCAGGTCATAAATAGGGTAGGGAAAATCCCAGATTTTAATCATAAATGAGGTAAGGGTTTTGGGAAGCGGGCCACACAGCCCCACCCAGTTTTTCTGGGAGCTAGAGCTGTACGTTCCTTGTGCCCGTGCAGTGTCAAAAGCCTTTTGTATCAGCGTGTTTTAAAGTCAAATATTTTGTTGCTTTACGGGTAACATAATTTTAACTTTAGTTAAGATCTATTTTTATTGTCTAAATAGTGTCCCCAATTAGTTTTTTTTTAAGCTAAATACTGTTGACACTTTAATAAAGTCATTCATTCATTCATTCATTCAACAAAAATATTCGTACACTTGGTGGAAAATTAAAATATCCCGGTAGAATTTCAAGAGTCATAGTCTATAAGATTTAAACTTTGGCCGGCCACCGTACCTCACCGATTTTGCTGAAATTTGGCATGCAATCTTGTTTTAGAGTCCTAACTACGAAATGGATGTTAAAAAGTTCCAATTCTTTTTACTTTGGAAAATATCGAGAAAGCCGATTTCGAGTGACCTTGGCGGCCCGCCAATAGGGAGCTTAAGCACGCGCGTTTTTGAGACGCGGATGGCAACCGGAAGAGAAGATTTCGCATGCTTGGGCCGTATTGTCCCCCAGATTTTTATACTACTCATCTCTAATGAAGAAAAGATACTTAGCAATGTGAATATGGTTGTGTGAGGACAAGTTTAAAGTGAAAAAAGCTCACTTCCGGTTACCGTCCGCGTCTCAAAAACGTGCGTGCTTAAGTTCCCTAAAATGGCGGATCGAAGGAGTTCTTGTTACTTCAATCCTGATCCTGCCATCGTAAGTTCTCGACAATTCTTGTAACAGACATAAAAAACTATCCTTCTTTGGCTTATTTATTAAAATAAATCCGGTAAATGATAAGTTTGAACGACCAACGGCCAAGAATCACGAAGGTATATTTTCTTAGCTTTGAAAAGTCGTAAATTTACTTCAAATTGGAAGGGCGATATCTCCGGTGTTATCTCGATTGAGAAGTAGCCAGTTACCCAGAGTGTAGCTTAGTTATGGCTAATTTGATTCCATTAATAAATATTCGGGGGAGTTGTAACAGCGTAGACTGAAAAATTATATCAGTTATCAGTAGTAATTTGGCCTTTTCTGCGGAACAGCTTGTTAAGCCAATATTAGTCGAGGAAGATAGAAAACGATTCCTGTCGCTTACATATTGCAATTTCCATGTTTTCTTACTTATGTGATTCAAAGAGCTGTGTTTGAAAACAGGATTCAAGATTGCGATTTTCAGGGAAAATTTTACACCGTTCACTTTGTTGTTGCACTGTAAACAGTCTACACTGACATTCCAAATTACAGATTTGAAATCACCCAAATGCGTGAACATGTACCGTTCAAGTGCTTATTCAATTAATTATCTTTTTTAAAATTCCTCTTACTCCATTGGGATATTGAAATCACCTATCTTCTGGCATGAAAAATATGTTTGTTTCTACGCAGAGCAATGAATGTCGATGAAATACGGCGAATGAATTTGTGACAAGCTCCTGTGAAATGAACATCGTGAGGCGCGCCATATCACTAATTAAATTTATTCATTTAGTCATCTGAAGTGTGCAAATGCTATATCTAAGTCAATGAAACCGATTTTTAGGTTTAACAGTTACAGTAGTATCGAGTAGCACGTTTTACAAGTATTTGTTGGTGGAACTGGAAGTTTATTTATAATATTAGTAACGATAATATGATACCGTAAAGTTGGTATGGAGATACGGTCAGCGTAAAATATCGGCTGCCGACTGTGGACTGCGGACTACGGACTGGGTGTAAAACACGCACTATCAATTTCAAGGTATAACTAGCACGGCGTTATCGTTTAGAAGGATCTAAAAGTTGTTCAAACGTGATGGTTTATTGATGACCGAAGAAACGGTAAGATGATACTTTCCGTCTAGCTGTAAATCTACATTTTTTGATGGCTCGGAGCCTTAGCAAAAATCCAACATTTTTGTAGTCTGCATGCATGCATTCACTTCCGTTTTATGCGCTATGTTCGCGTTGTTGTTATTGTAATCTGTAAGCAAAACGAACAAAACTTTTGCGATTTTGCTGAAAGTGACGCTGCTAGCGTAATCAAGAACATTAGTCAACTTTAATTGCTTGTTTAGGAGGAAAACGGATGGGCTAAATAGTGTAGTTTTAAATCATGCCGTGTGTGCAACTTCAGATTTCCATCACTTCGTCTGTATTCCTAAATGTTAACTCGTTGATCTGGGAATTTCATAGTAGAGCTCGGATTGTAACCAGATACACACCCTTCGTCGCCCGATCTGAATTCGAAGCAAGACGACCTCAAGCGTAAAGTTTGTGGTGCCGACATAACGCTTTTTTGTCAATTATTGCACTTGAGAATTTTCATTTTTGTTTCATACCATCATCGTCATTCTATGAGGGGGGTTAATAGGTTTTCGGATCGACGGATTTGGCCTTAAAAAGCGCACGGATTGTGGATTTTTGCGGTAAATTGAGCGGATTCGCGGATTTTGAAAACGCAGTGGATCGTGGATCAGCTGTGAATTTTGGCGCGGATTCCGGATTGTGCGCGCCTGTCTTGATGTTCGGATCTTGGCCGGTCCTAAACCAAATTTGGATCATAGATCTTTCTTCAGCCTTAGTCGGTATGTTAATGAGTTCGTCCAAATTATATCTTTTTTCGAACGAAGCTCATTTAAATACAGGTGTGAGAGTGTTATTGGAATTGTACTGTGTTATAGTCATCAAAAAGGTTGCCTTCTTTACTATTTGTGCGAATTAACAATGGCATTCACATTTACCAGTTTACCTTTGAACTTTCAGTTACACTTCTGTTTCCGGATGTGGTCGTGGTTGCGGATTTGAACAAAAATATTGGCGGATCAACGGATTTAGCGAAAAATAGGCACGGATCGGCGGATTTCCATACCCCTATTCACCCCTCTCTTATATACTAGCTTATTTTTTGTGTTTGAGCATAATTTCAAAAAATTGATCATTTTAGCCGCCACCTATTAGAAGTCCTCGTCTGACCGTAGAGGTATATAATTTACAGTAAATAAGGCAAATAAATTTCGGCTACTGACCGCTTAACAAAGGTTGTACGCTTAATACAGGTCTGGCTGTATAGTTAGGATCCTAAAATCTTCACACGAGTTGTCCGTTTCTAGTCTGAAGTAGCTAAAGTAGCTCGATCGAAACTCGAGGTTTCAACAAGGACAAAAAGCAGTTCCGAATATTTTTTTTTTGGGGGGGGGGGGGGACCAAATTGGTGTCCACAGAAAGATACATGGATACACAAAACTAGAATTTTACCGCATTACCCGATTAGAACTGCGTTCTCTCGAACGCAACAACGAAAGACAAAAACTTGAAAGATGTTTGCTTCTTGAAATCAATCAAATTGGCGCAAAAAGGTTCAAAACGTTCTTGATGGTAGAGCATGGTGAAATTACTCAAATTCCGAAGAACAACTGAAGCGGTCCTGTGCATGCTGTGTCACTTCGCGACACTTGTAGATTTCGACTGCTTTATTGGAAACTGGTTTATCGCTAACAAATCTTATAAGCCAAGAAACAATTCACAGACACACCGTGCATTTAATTTATTTCAATTGAACGGTCAAAACATTAATACCAAAGTAAACTGATCCGCTGGGAGCATTCCTTAAACTCCTTAAATAACAAAATAATAGGTAACAGCAGAAGACATTAACTTTACTTTCAAACAGACCTTTTTCGACTAGGCGGTTTATTGCCCCATTTCAGACCATGTGATGATACTCTAGAGAATTCTTCCTTTCAAATTTTCAAATAGTCGTGTGCATATGAATAAATAATTTGTAGATGGATAAAAGAACAATTCTCCAGAGAATATCACGTGGTCTGTAATGGGAAAACAAACCGCCCAAGCGAAAAAGGTCTATTAGTTCGACGACGTGAAAAGAACAAGATGTAGACATAAACCACTTTACCAAAGCCTCCACGACTCACTCGTGGTTCAAGGCAAAATTAAAGTCCTTAGAATATCTCGGCAGGAAAACAAAATAAAATCGGCTCCGGATGACCCGGTCAAGTTATCATTCCCGTCTCTAGCTCCACATACAATTTGTTCCTTCGATTTTGATTAACTTGGTTATATCACGAATCTAAGCTTGAGCTCAAAAAGTATCGAGCGTAATCGTTTCCTTATCGACTTAAAATTAGCAAAGAGAAGGAAAGTGTATCAAAGGAATTTACACTAACTGTTATGATTTTGCTTACTAACCGCATGAATGTTGATGTTTATGATTTCTTGCCAACGATCTCATCTGTCCTCACTGACTGCCATTGAGAAAAACGATTTCCAAACAACCCTTTTTCACTTAAAAACGTAAATAACCTTATTGAAACGAAAAGTTTCAGCGCACGAAACCGAGAACGCCGAGCTAAGGAAGATCCTTCAAATTGAGCGATTTTTTCACCAATTAGCTATTTGATGCGGAAGTTTAGAGTTCCTTTCTGAGGTATATTTTCTTTGGTAAAAAAATTCTCTTAGTCAACGGGTCTGGGCTATGTTTTCCAGGTATTTTCCAGGGGGGCGAACCAAACCAGCATTAACAATTTTCCTGCGAACCAAAAAGTTCCGGGATTTTTGTGTAAAACGAAGACTACTCGGGCGATTTTGGACCAGATTCCCGTTAAATAAACCATTTTACCAAAGCCTCCACGATTCACTCGTGGTTCAAGGCAAAATTAAGGTCCGTTAGAATATCTCGCCAGATTCCCGTCTTTGAGTTCTTTGGTTACTATTGCCTGCGAGACCTTCCTTGAAGCAATGGTGCATCTGTGAAACGTGTCGCTAGAATTTTAACCCTCGAATAAGATGGTCCGGACAAACTTTTATTCTAGAGCAACGTTCAAATTCTCAGCCATAGCTGGACTTAATGTTATGTACAAGTTGTCGTGGAGGTTTAAGAAAGCACGACACTTAGGGTCATCAGTATCAACCAGAATACTTTCGAGCACGAGCCCAACATTGGCCGAACAGATTATAAAACTGAAAGGCTGATAGGATTCAAGTATAATTGCATTTAGAATTAAGGTTCTTAGGTAGTTTTGAAGTACCGTTATGATTCGATTTCGCGCCATTCTCCCAATAAGCGCCCCCTTTCGAAAAAGCGTCCCCTTCGAACGTGTTTTTAATAATAAGCGCCCTATTCCAATAAGCGCCTCTGTTCTAATATTTTAACATTACTGTGCCGTCACAGTACGTATCAACTTTTATGGCAATCAAATTTCCCTTGGCACTTTCGGAGAATTCGAAACTGGCTTTCGTTGAGGAGGCTTATGTCCCCGTGGGCTCCCAAAAGGTGTTTTCCAATCGCCGAGTTTTTATGTTCAGTAATACGTTGGTGGAGGTGTCGGGCTGTGTAGCCGACATAATCTGCATCGCACAGATTACATGAAAATAAATAAACCACGCATTGTTGATTTACGATCGGAGGCTTGATTTCTTTGGGCTTGACATCTTGTTCCAGTTTCTTGCTAATAAATACTGGTTGTAGGGTAGTGCCCTACCCTACAATGTGCCAAGGCAAATTTGATTGCCTCGTCTATGAGATGCTTTGTATAAAGGAACGGAATCCAAACTTGAACACATAAACTGACTCCATCCGTGCGAAACTCCTTGTTTAATTTTAAACATTTTAACACATCCATTGAACTATTGTTTTACTGACTATTTATACATTTTTTTCAACTATCATTTTGACTTGATAATGACGTTAGCTCAACGTCGAAACGTCGTCGTTTTTTAACAAAATTTTTAACTTTCTCGATATGCTTAGAAATATTTTATCGTAATTTTTTATAGTTAAATATAGACGGATACGTCAGACAATCCGTAACCATGTATATTCACATTCATTCAAAACACTCTGTGGCTTATGCTAGTTACATTGTGGCTGAAAACCTTCGCATAAGGCATAGAAAGGAGGTAGAAACGTACAGATAGGTTGTTGCTAATGAAGGCAAGTGGGGGGGGGGGGGGTGCATGGGGGGACAAGCCAGCGTCGATAAAAAGAAGAACAAAATCACTTACCATAAGGATGGGAAAACGCCTCGGAGAATGGAAGAATTAATAAATAAATAATAAATTATAATATTTCAAGAGGATATTTATTACCGGGTCGGAATCAAACCTAAGCCACAGTAGTGAGAGGCAGGCGCTCTCACCTCGCAGAAAAATAACCCGCGTTTATATGCAACTGCGTCAACCCTGCTCCACCAAGGAGGGAACGAGAAGAAAACTAAAAATACTGAAGACATTTCAATGGCATTTGAATGAATGAGAATAGTACCAACACATTAAAAAGGTAAATAAAAATGCCCATAAAAAACTGAATGTAAAATCATTCTAAAATGTAGTCACGGCACAGTCGTTTATGTCCGGTATCTTAAGACGGTTGGACCGCAAATATTAAATCCAAACAACGATTCAGTTAAGAACTGCTTTGTGGCACCACATTTTGGCGGGCTCTAACTTTTGCGTTTTTTGCGTTTTTGCACGATCCGTCTGAAGGTTCCATGAAGGTACTGTACGAGTCCGCAAATGATCTCGGACCGGAAATGATCCCCATACTAGATCGGAAATGATCCCGATCAAAAAATAAGGAATCGCATGGATGGTGGAATGGTGTGGATAGGGGAATTGGCGTACGTGAATACCGATATTTTTATTAAAGCCATCTTAAATAATTGTAATGGCTTTACAGCTTGCTTATTTTTCCTACGGCTTTCGACTAAATTTTGTTGCTAACCACGATGCTATGACTTGCACCACTCAGTCATTAAAACATGACTTGGCTTGAATTTCTTTGCAGTTCTCAGTAGAATCATGACCAGATTCAATGCAACATACGCTGCATATCCTCCCTAGCTAAACATTGATATTTCGGTGTTATAGTTAAATCAAATTTTATGAGCCATTAACGTCACTCGTCTAAAGTTTTAAACTAAAATCAAACCATGAAGCTACCATCGCAGAAGACGCTGTCATCTGAATAGACCTACAACGCTTCGTCAATGTCTGTAGCACTCGAATTTTCTTCCAAATTTTTGGACAAATTTATTTTGTAATTTCTCCTTGGTCTTATTTTTGCTTTAATTCTGGGGAATGGCTAATTGAGTATTCTAAGAAGCCAATAGTTACATGCTACAGTTATGAAGTTCAGCTTCATGTCCAAGCAAGGCCATATCTCCAGTGGCTTGCGCTTCGTTTTGACAATCAGCTAGATAGATGACATTAACTCCCGTTTCACATATGTTTGATACTATCGCCACCGAGATTTCCAGGATGTTTACTAGTATATGTTTTTCTAAGTTAATACCCTTCGAAGAACAAAAAGCAACTGTGGAGTATTTCCGATAAAATGATCAAACATGTTTTCTAGTTTGTAATTTTTATATATGTTTTCACCTTCCTCTGATATAAACCCATGCCATTCCTTATTTTCGGTCAGGATAATTTGCGGTCCGGGATTATTTGCGGACCCGTACAGTACTCCATCGAGAAGATCATCTATAATTCCGAACAAGAGCACGATGTAATCGTGATATACACGAGGCAAAAATGCGAAAATGGTGTAATTTCAATTAATTGCGACTTCCAGAAAATCGCAAAAATTAGTACCAAGCTGGAAAACCTAGTCTTTACAATCGCAAAAATTAGTTCCCGCAAAACACAAAAAATCGCCGATACGCAAAAATAAACTCCCGCCAAAATTTAGTGCCACACGGTTAGCCACAATTATAAGAAACTAATAGAATCCAATTCCCTTGACCATGACCGGTCAAGGTCAATATTTAACTCATTTAAATATATTTTATATAGTAGGGAGTTTAAGAATGACGTTTACGGCAGACGGCAAACGGCCAAGAGAAGCTCTGATTTTTTTATTCTTTTCTCCTAATCCTTATATAAATCACACAAAAATAGAAAAATGTCTCCTACTATTCACCGCAAATACAAATATTTTCACTCTACTGTACAGACAGCTGAAGACAGACGGCAAAAGTTTCATTTTTGCCGTTTGCCTTTTGCCGTAAACGTCATGCATAACCTCTCTTATTAGTTTATAGTCCACGATTATCTTAATTCGTACCATATAGACTCAATGCAAGCCAGTGGTGCTATGGAATAAAACTTTTTCTCTGTACATCATTCCCTCTTAAATAACGGCTTTGACGATAAAAAAATATCTTTTCCATAACATACTAGTCATAGAGTCGCTAATACAATATCTCCTTTTTTTAACTTTTTCTCAATAAATTTTGTTGAAGAAAGGCCTTTGTTTCATTTTGTTTACATTCCCTTCTACAAACACATATGAGAGTAGTGATCCCAAAACGAAATAACTTAGCTCTCTCTGTTTATTTCATTGTGTTACCCTTATCCATTAAAAAAAAACCCACTAACGCCTCGGCTTGGACAAGGCACAGCTAGCCTCGCCGAAGAAATACATAGCCACAACTTGGGCAAATAAATCTGAAAGACACAAGAAAGTAAATATATTTAGTGTGTTCTATAATTTAAGCGTGAAAATAAACAATTATTATTCAACTTTCCTACAGGAATTCCGATTTTCTGATTGGCTAATTTGTACCACGTGATACTGGGTTGTGACGAGACAACCACCTTGACATCCAGCTTGACGTCATTATCGTGGTGTAATAGCCGTGGTGTAAATTCAACACACCACTGTCATTACACCATGGCTTCAGCTGACTCAAATATAGTGGTTTCAATGCAGAGTTTCTTTGTGCAGTGTATTCAGTTTGAATATTAAGAATGTTAACGCACTCACTGCTCGTGAATTATCGGGATTTACCTGTACTCGTTCACAAACAATGAACTCGAAATTTTCACTACCGCACTCGGCAAGCCTCGTGCGGTATTGAAATTTCTCGTTCATTGTTGGTGAACTCGTACAGGTAAATTCCGATAATTCACTCGCTGATTGCGTTAACCTGTAGATAAACCATTCCTGATAAAAACAAAAATGAGCTCATGGCGATTGGCTCTACAAGAGCTTTTGATACAGTCAAACATGTACTGAGCAATCACCTTTTGGGATTATGTTCAATACAGCTTGAACGTTTAATATCAAGTGCACCCGTCCAGCTCCGGGACATCTCATAGTTGCCACGGACATATTTTTTTTTTTAAATTCTCTGACAACAAATTTTCCTTCTCCCTTAAGGAAAAATATCCCTGAGATTACAGTGACCCCAAATGTGTCTTCCAGCCTTGAACAGTATTAAATCAGCCGTGTTAAATTATTTCAATTTTCCCTGACTTTTCTTCAAAATGTCAATTTTTTCCGACTCTAAACAAAATTCCGACTTTTCTCCGACCGGAGAATACAGGAAAGTTTCACGATATTGAATGTACAGACCACACCACTAAAGAGAGGTGGCCAGTCAAAGGAAAGATGTAACTGTATGTACTTACCCGCCGTCTCTGCCACCTTGGCGAATCATGTCAATAAGGCACTCAGTATGTACCTTGTGTGAGCATGGCAGGATTTGGCAACCACTGAACGCATCCTAAAAGTACAGTGCAGAATGATATGTAGTCAGTACAAAATAGAAAATACTCCATGCCAAAGCAGTTTAATTTTATCCAACTACAAATTTACCGAAATTCTCCAATAGCAATAAGTACAATGGTGGATACTGAAACAAGTACCAAACACGCCTTTCTAACACATACAAGGTACCAACAGCACCACCATTTATACGAGTCTCCAACCTTCCCGGCCCCACCTCCTCCACCCTTACTCCCTGCACTCGCAGAAAGTAGAAGACCATCGGGGCCTGGTGCAAAGGAATCTATATCAAATGTAATCAGTGAAAATCACCTGCAAGCATATACAGCACGTGTCGTCTGATGGCCTAATAGTACCGCGGACACCACAAGTCTGACTGTTTACCTGAATATTAAAGAAAATCATATTTTAAAATGATAGTCTGCGGATATAGGCAAGGTGATGGTTGGCTATCGCCTCGTGGATCCAGCTACTTTCACAATGTTATGACGAACTTCATGATCAATAACAGGACAGACGAAAGAAAACCTGATGTCAATTTGTTAACTTTAAAATTATCAGTTTCACTCTCGTGCCGGAATATACATGTAAGACAAACCAAGTGTCACTTTTTCACAGAGGTGAAATAAGCACTCAGTAGCAGACCATACGTTCCTTCACTTTTAATTAACAATATTTAAGACGATATTAAGGACTATATTAAAAAGTTAAACTATTATTAAAAGCTCGAGTTTTCTATAGGCCAGTAGTTAAGAAGTTCACCATCGCTCAAAGAAAACTAGGGTAAGAAGTCTAGTTGCTTAAATATACACTCTAAAGGACCGAGTCCAAAGCCTTCACTTTGATGTATTTTTAACCCAAAAGCCAAGAGGAATTAAATAAATAATAAATAATTTATTATACCATTGATCGAATTGGAATTTGGAAATGTTGGTTTTTCAGGAGGGAAGAAAACCGTAGTACCTGGAGAAAAACCAACGACAAACTCATCCCACATGACGCAGGGCCGCAATCGAACCCAGGCCACATTGGTGGGAGGCAAGCACTCTCAATCACCACTGCGCCAACCCTGCTCCCCTGAATTTCCCTTTCAAGTGCAACGAGCAATCGGTTTTGTCAGCGAACAGGCAAAAGCAACAGACAAAATAGAGAATCAATTAGATTCGGGGATTTCAAACTACAGAACCGTCTAGATGATTAATTGATTACAATATAAAGCTACATGCAATCTGAATATTACCTCCCGGCACACACAGTCGTTCTCAGACGGTCCCCTGTGTAAAAAAAAGCATTATCTCAATCACTAATTCTTTAAACCTTTGAAGTTGTCCTTCAGTAGCATATCCGAATAGAGAAATATACTGATTCAATTGAGGCCTTGAGCTACTGAACTGTATTTTAATTCCAAGCTTTCGCCATTCTACGGCATCATCAGGGAATAAAAGAAAATATTCCATACTGCGTAATATAAAAGTGGTGTAGGTGACGCGAATGATGATGGAGGTATACGATAATATGGACAATAGCTAATGAGTATAAGTGATAAAGCGGTAAAAACAAAAATAAAGCAAATCAAGATAAAATAAAATAAAATAAAAGTTCTCAGAGTTCGATACATTCTTTCGGAAATACACGATAAAATGGAAAATCGTTAATGAGTACAATTAACAAAGCAGTTCAAAATAGTCCAAAATAGAAGGTCTCTGAGTTCGATACATTCTTCACGGGAATTAAGTTCCGGCTTGCACTTTCGGATGTAGAACGCCTCGAATAATCGCAAGTTGTCAGGATCGTTTTCTTGTGCGATTACTTTGACATCAACACCTTGGCTGTTTTGGTTAGTTGCCACTTGACACGTTGTAATGTTTTCTTTTTTTACGGACGAGTTGTTCAGGTGTTCTTTAATGCGATATTGTACAAATCGTGTGGTGCTTCCGATGTGGAATTTGTTACATTTCCTGCAGGTGACTTGGTACACGGTATTTCTTGGTAGGCACAGGTTGGTGCTTGCGATAGCGCAGGTTGTTCTTGTGCATATGTTTTGGGTGTGGTGAGAGTCGCAACAGTTCGGAATCGTAACAGTTCCTTCTTTGTGACAACAACTCTGTGAACGAATTTGAAGTGGAATTCTCTTAACTTGTTTTCCTCGCATACTTTTCGAACCGATCTCATCGTGTTGAAATAAAGGCTTCCTATCCCATCCTATCCTATCTAAATATCTTTCTCCAGTCTGTTTTGTCTTCGGTAATAGTTTTGTTCCATCGCCTTAGGCCTGCATGTTGATCATTATATTTTCGATGAATAATTAGCCAATAGAAGTCTTTTTTCAGTTAGAAGGAAGGATTCCGGGTCCTCATGAATAATACTTTCAGATGTTAAATCCTTGGATTTTGCTTTTGTCAGAAGTGAGCTGGAATAGCAGAAATAACTTGGTAATAGTGAAGGAAGGCAGTTTTCTTCAACGGATATTTACGCTGAAACGGACGGGAAAGGGCAGGACTTGCCCCTTCTTATCTAAAAGATTTTCTATTCTTTTCATGTCTTTCGTAAACCATTCTTTCCAGAAAAAAGTTTTACCTTAGATAAAAATTTTCTCATTATTAAATAAGATTGTATCAAAAATACAGGAGGAACACTGATATCCTTATTATCCTTATCCTTACTTACCAGGTGTACAATCATACAATGATACATTAAGGCGGCTTATATTAAGGAATCTTGTATTCTGTTTTAAGCTGTCCTCAAATTCGTTGGATTGATTTGTTCAATGTAATGTAATTTGGAATTTGTATTACAGATTAAAGATTAAAGATCCTCTATTATTCATTAATCTATCCCTTTTTCAACTATGGTATTCGAGTGTGGGGTTTAACATACCCAACCTACTTAAATCCTGTTACCACTTTGCAAAAGCGAATAGCTAGAATTATAACATTCTCAGAACCTGCGTCACATTCAGAACCATTGTTGAAATCTCTTAATCTGTTAAACTTTAATGATATAATTCACTCAAAAGTCCTTTCTTTTGTTTATCAGTGGTTTCATAAACTAACTCCATGTTTTTTTGATTTCTTCAAACCGATATCTTCTGTACATGAGTATTTTACACGTCAGTCACTGAATGAACTTTGTTTACAAAATCAGTCCGAACTGTCCAATATGGTATTCGCCCTCTTCATTACACTGGTACCAGCCTCTGGAACTTACTACCAATTACTATCAAGCAAATTACTCCATTTTCTAGATTTCGTAAACTATATAAAAAAAAATTATTGACAGTTATAATAATATTGCTAGTTCTTAAGTTGAAATGTAATTGTTTTTTTTTCTAGTTAGATCTTGAAGAATACTTTTGACCTAAACTGTTTATTTAACACTGTATTCCTTCTGCTAAATTTAGTTACTTTGGGGCACCTACTCGATTAGTTCCATAAACTATTTAAGTGTCCCAAACTCAACACAATCAACCTTGCATTAAAACTATTTGTCTTCCTTTATCTCCTTTTCTTTCTCTCTTTAACACTTTATTTTTTAATCACAATTGTTAAATTATTTCCTTAATGCTATTTATCATCTTCTATATGTAATTTGTATATAATTTGTATGTAATTTGTATATATTTATATGTATTCTATTTTTTTTCTGACACCTCCGTAAAATTAATGTTCGTCGGAGTTTAAATTAAAATTGAATATTACTGAATATAGTTTGGTAGAAAGAACTTCTACAGAAAGAGCGGACACACCACAACTATACTGGAGCTTAGACAACTACGGCAGCTTTGCTATTTAACAAGGTCGTACGGTATGTAAGAAACTTCCTAAACATGTGGAAATAAACATAGAAATAACCCTCTCCTGATAAAAATGAAAATGAGTGAATGGCGATTGGCACTAAAAGGGCTTTTGATACAGTCAAACATGTACTGACTGATCATCTTTAGGGCTTCGGGTAGGCGAGCGTTCAATACAGTTTGAACGTTTAATATCAAGTGCACAGTCCGTCCAGCTCCAGGACAACTGGTTTACAGAAGAGTTTATTCACGAGGATTTGAATGCAAATCAGTAATATATCTCCAAGGAGATCTTCAGGGAGACTTACAGACGGTCGTAAACAAAGTTTCAGTCAAATCAAATTACAAATGTTTGCAGTAGCGTTCCAGGTGTTTTTTCTTTTTGTAGTAAATAACTTTGTAACTTACAATAAAATACACTAGTTTGTTGGGACTTCATCAAAGTCACCGCATCAGGTGACCGGAGAATAAAGGCAAATTTCACAATATTGAATGTTACAGACCACACCACTAAAGAGAGGTTACCGCTCAAGGGAAAGATTTAACTGCATATACTTACCCGCCGTCTCTGCCACCTTGGCGAATCATGTTGATAAGGCACTCAGTATGTACCTTGTGTGAGCATGGCAGGATTTGGCAACCACTGAACGCATCCTAAAAGTAGCGTGCAGAATGATATGCACTCAGTTAAAAAAAAGAAAATACTCCATGCCAAAGTAGTTTAATTTTATCAAACTACAAATTTACCGAAATTCTCCAATAGCAATTATAAATACAATGGTGGATACTGAGACAAGTACCAAACACCCCTTTCTCATACATACGAGGTACAAACAGCACCACTATTTATACGAGTCTCCAACCCCCCCCCCCCCCACCCCCCACCTCCCAACCTCCTCCACACTTACTCCCTGCACTCGCAGAAAGTAGAAGACCATCGGAGCCCGGTGTAAAGGAATCTATATCAAATGTAATCAGTGACAATCACCTGGAAGCATACACAGCACGTGTCGTTTGATGGCCTAATAGTACCGTGGACACCACAAGTCTGACTGTTTACCTGAATATTAAAGAAAATCATATATGAAAATGATAGTCTGCGGATATAGTCAAGGCGATGGTTGGCTATCGCCTCATAGATCCAGCTACTTTGACAATGTTATGACGAACTTCATGATCAATAACAGGACAGATGGAAGAAAAACTGACGTCAATTTGTTAACTTTAAAATAATCAGTAGCAGACCATACGTTCCTTCACTGTTAACTAACAACATTTAAGACGATATTAAGGACTATATTAAAAAGTTAAACTATTATTAAAAGCTCGAGTTTGCTGTAGGTCAGTAGTTAAGAAGTTCACTATCGCTCAAAGAAAACTAGGGCAAGAAGTCTAGCTGCTTTAATATACACTCTAAAGGACCGAGTCCAAAGCCATCACTTTGATGTGTTTTTAACCCAAAAGTCAAGGAGAATTGAATAAATAATAAATAATTTATTATATCATTGAACGAATTGGAATTTGGAAAATGCTGGTTTTTCAGGAGAGAAAAAAACCGTAGTACCTGGAGAAAAACTAACGACAAACTCATCCCACATGACGCAGGGCCGCAATCGCAACCGGGCCACATTGGTGGGAGGCAAGCACTCTCACTCACCACTGCGCCAACCCTGAATTTTCCCTTCCAAGTGCAATGAGCAATCATGTTTTATTAGCGAACAGACAAAAGAAACAGACAAAATGAGAGAATCAATTAGATTAGGGGAATTCCAACTACAGAACCGTCAAGATAATTGTTAGAAATTATAATATAAAGCTATATGCAACCCGAATATTACCTCCCGGCACACACAGTCGTTCTCCGATGGTCCCCTGTGTAAAATAAAAATAAAAAAAGAACATTATCGCAGTCACCAATTGTTTACTTTGCCTTCTACTAGTAATGCTCACTGTAAACAAAAGAGTAAATGGAATATCTAGTAACTACTATGGAAAATGTCTGCAGTTTATTATGTTTTAAATACATGTACCGCTTTCCACATTCTATTACCTCTGGCTATCAAACCCCCTTAAATTTTAAAATTTCTCCCACTTGATAGTCTTAATTTTGACACGCTCTCTTCATTTCTGGCATCCATTTTGTTCCAGGACTATTTCATATGATTGACATGTGACAGGGTAATGTAAGTACCTACACATGTGTTAGTTTAGAAAAATTGTGAAACATGCAAGCGCTAAATTCAAGTATAAAACCAATCAGTTTATAAAAAAACTGGCAATGCGTAGGCACGCAACTGCTAGCTAACTTAATAAACTAGTTAATTTCAAAGATGACAAATGCTGTGTAGATTATCCCACATTCAATATATCAAAATTCTAATATGGCGCCAAGGCTTTGTACTAAACTCTAAAAGAAAATTCGCAGTTTTAGTTGGAAAGCCTCTGTGCCATGCTATAGTCTTCATACATGGAACACTGTGAGCTATCGGGAATTACCGAGTCGAGGTTTGCTCATTCACCGGAGAAGACTGGGGGATTCCGTCCGATGAAACCTGTGGGAAAGACCAAACGTACAAATCAATTGGAGAAACACAGTACTCAATTAACTGAATGTCCAGCACTACCAACAGACCCCACTATGGTGGGGGGGGGGGGGGGGGGGGGTGAACTCCCATAAAAATTGGGTGTGCAGCCCACTTCCCAAAACCCTTGTCCTATTTAAGACCAAAAAAACCGTAACCCTCAAGAGATTTTCAAGCCCCAGACACAATGCAAAATTATACGCAATGCTGCTCGCAATGTTTGAATTGCATATCTAAAAATTAAATACATGAATACAGTGCAAATTTCTGCACCAGAATTGCCCTCTATTTCTGCATCATTTCTCACAACAATTCCAACATGTGTCCAGGTATTAGTAATTTTAATACTTTAAATATTCAGTTTCACTTTCGTGCTGGAACATACATGTAAGACAAACCAAGTGTCACTTTTTCAGAGAGGTTAAATAAACACTAAGTGGCAGACCATACGTTCCTTCACTTTCAATTAACAATATTAAAAACGATATTAAGGACTACATTAAAAAGATAACTATTGTCAAAACCTAGAGTTTTCTAAAGGCTAATCATTAACAAGGCTATGCCGAGATCACTATCGCTCACAGAAAACTAGGACAAGATGTCCAGTTGCTTTAATATACACTCTAAAGGACCGAGTCCAAAGCCTTCACTTTTATGAATTTCTAACCCAAACGTCAAGAAGAATTAAATAAATAATTAATAATAACATTGGTCGAACTGGAATTTGGAAATGATGGCTTTTCAGGAGGGAAGAAAACCGGAGAACCCACAGAAAAACCAACAACAAACTCATCCCACATGACCACTATTTATATGAATCTCTAACCCACCCCCACCCCTCCCACCCTACTATCTCTCCTCCACCCCTTCTCCTCACACTCGCAGAAGGTAGAAGACCGTTGGGGCGTAGTGTAAAGGAATCTATATCAAATGTAATCTGAATATCACCTGCAAGCATAAGCAGCACGGGCCGTTTGTAGGCGTAATGATACCAAGGACACGACAAGTCTGACCATAGTTTACCTGAAATATTAAAGAAAAGCATATAAACAAGATGAAAGAAAGGCTGTTAAACATACTCCTTCAAGGACTTGAATCTAGGCCAAAAATGAATCGCTGCAAAAAGATACGCAAACTTCAAGAGATTTTCAAGCCCCAGACACAATGCAACATTACATGTGAATGTTGCATCCAATGTCTAACTTGCATATCTAAAAATTAAATCCATGAATACTGGGCAAATTTTCACTCCAGAATTGCCCTCTATTCCTGCATCGTTGCTTGTAACAATTCCAAAGCCTTCACTTTTATGTGTTTTTAACCCAAAAGTCAAGGAGAATTAAAATAAATAATAAATAATTAATTACAACATTGATCAAATTGGAATTTGGAAATGTTGGCTTTTCAGGAGAGAAGAAAACCAGAGAACCCGCAGAAAAACCTACAACAAACTCATCCCACATGACACAGGGCTACAATCGAACCCGGACCACATTGGTGGGAGGCAAGCACTCTCACCACTGTACCAATCCTGCTCCCCTGAATTTTCCCTTTCAAAGTACAACGCACAATCCTGTTAAATTGTCAGCAGAGACAAAAGCAACAGAGAACATGAGAGAATCAATCAGATTTGGGGAATTCCAACTACAGGACTGTCAAGGTGATTGTTAAAAAATATAACGTAAAGCTATACCCAACCCAAACATTACCTCCCAGCACACACAGTCATTCTCCGATGATCCCCTGTGTAAAATAAAAATTAAAAAGAACATTTATTTATCTCAGTCACTAATTCTGTATTTTGCCTTCTGCTAGTAATGCTCACTGTTAACAAAAGAGTACATGGAATATGGAAAATGTCTGCAGTTTATTATGTTTAAAATACCACTTTCCACATTTCATTACCTATGACTATAAAAACCCTTAAAATTTTAAAATTTCGCCCACTTGATAGTCTTACTAATTTCGTCACGTTCTCTACATTTCTGGCATCCATTTTGTTCCAGGACAATTTCATATGATTGACATGTGACAGGGTAAAGTAAAGTACCAGCACATGTGTTAGTTCAGAAAACTTGAGAAATGTGCAAGCCCTAAATTCAAGTATAAAGTAACTGGCAATGAGTAGGCACACAACTGCTAGCTAACTAAATTAACAAGTTAATTACAAAGATGACAAATGCTGCAGAGAATACATGTAGCCACATTCAATATATCAAAATTCTTACATGGCACCTTTTGCAAAGCCTAATTGTGCCATGCTAGAATTTTGATATATTGAACATGAGCTTTCGGGAATTACCATGTTGAGATTTGGTCATTTATTGGAGCAGTGGGGATTCCAGCTGATGAAACCTGAGGGGAAAAAAATCAAACATACAAATCAATAGGAGAAACACAGCATTCAATTAACCAGACGTCTAGCACTACCGACAGACACTCACTATGGTTTACATGTAGCTGTTGAACTCTGTGAGTCAGTTTTTCTCCGTCTTGAAATATTAAACATTATTACATGAGAACATGTACTGTGCAGTGTAGCCCTGAGCTACATTCAACAAAGTTTATGATACTAGTCATACAAGAAGGTCCCGCACTGGCTTGAATCCATTAAAGAAGGCCTCTGTCTTCAGAGGGCTTTTCAAGGAATGAAACATCAATTCCAGAAACCAACAGTTATGCAACTTCTTTCAGCACTACATTCCATTCATTTGTCAATATGTGCTTACATGTATATCAGAGGCTACCACTCTGGTATTGTAGTCAATGTATGCAGGTACAGGCTCCTCTCCATCAGGTAAGTTGTTCCCACTTGAACCAATGTTGAGAATCAAGTCTTCGTTGTTATTTCGTGCCACCCTGTCAACTTCTTCATCCACCACATCTTGTCTTACAACCAGTGGATCACGACTGTGGTTTCTTGGAGTAAGGTCTGTGATTGGTTTCAAGACCCTCAAGTCAGTGGAAGGATGTGAGCAAACAAAAGCTATCAACAGTGAAACAAGTAAAACAATTGCAGCCTCATTTACCCTTTGGCAACATATTGACTAATTACATTCCAGAATGAATCAAAATTATAAAGTGTTGTGAAAACAGTTACTTACTTTGCTGTTCTTGATGGTCTTCCACATGAGATGCACCATCTGTTGCATGTTCCCTGGGTAACTGGACAACCTCTCCAAATTGCTTTTCTTTATCTTCAGGGAGAGAATTTATTTTTAACTCTACCTTGAGAATCTGATTCTCCACTATACATTCCTGCACAGCATTCTCCAAATGGTCTATATGTTCCTGGGAGTTACCATCAGAAGCCATGGCTTCATATAACCTCAGCACATCGCCTTCACTTGTTGGAGACAAGTCTGTTCCATTACATTCAGCTTCTGGCTCTGCAAGGTGGTTGCTTTCATTGGTATTACATGTATCTGGCACTGCAGGTAATCCATCTTCACTGCTGATCAAATGTTGCACAAGCTGATCTTCTATTGGATCTCTTGTTTCTGTATGTGGTTCACTTTTTTTCTGTAACATTAAATTATCAGATGTTAAGATACATGAGTATGCGACATCATGTTCTAATTCACAAGCAGCTTCTTTTACATTGTAAACCATCTTTGATCTTACTGGAATAATTGAACTGTAATGTTACACAGAGTAAATGAATTCTCATTACCATTATTATCAATGTCAACATTATAATGTCATCATAAAACAAAGACAGCAGCAACAGTAAACTTTTGTATACACTCAGAGAAAGACATAATATTATATTACAATAGGGGAGAGTTCTGGCTGTCCAAAATAATCATGACTTTGCAAGACCATCATTAATAAATGTAGATAAATAAAATATTAATAATAGGGTCAGGTCTTCACCATAAACACAAACAAGAATACACAAAAGACCAGCTAGGGAAGGATCCAGGATTTTCCTTAGGAGGGGTGCACCACTTAGGAGGGGGTTCACCACTAAGGAAAGGCGTAACTGACTGGTGAGGTAAACAAATTTTATAAAGCTGCATGACATCTCAGGGAGGGTGGGTGCACCCCCTGCACCCTCCCCCTAGATCCGCCCATGAAGACAGAGACTAAATGTACTTTTTTCAGTATGCAAAAGAAATAAGCTGGAATAAACATGCATACTGGCTATATGTACCTACACTGATTAACTCTTTACTCCCTAAGAGTGTCAATTGGTAAACAACGTCATAACTTTGTGACTATTTGAGAGATTTCTATGAATTTTTGCCATGAAAATTGTCATGTAAAAATCTACTCTTTGACTCACTGACCCTCTCCTATCTAGGACATGGTTGACCACCCCAACAAGTTTCCAATTTGTGATTATTGCTGTAAAAAAGAGAATTTCTGTGGAATTCACCTGACGAATTTCCTTGCATTCTGCTATTCAATTTACGGTAGAAAAGTCAGATTTCAAGTGATTCACAAATTATGACTGACAGAAATTATTGCTTTTGTAGTTCAACTTTGAACTTTGCTCGAAATTTCACAACTGAAAAACAATTTTGGAGAACTTGACTGGTGAACTAAATGCAACTAACATAAAGAAGTTCAAAATAAATTTGTTCTTAAATACCTCTTTCTTTGTCTAGCATCTGAGACTCGCTCGTTGTGAAGACTTTTTACAAATCATTTATAGCACAGGTGTCCCAAACTCACGATTCGAGGAATCGATCAAATATTAATGATTTATGTACGTGTATTGAGGGAGACGTGACTGCCTTAAGTGTGCGGTGTTGTGTTACACATTGGGCCGTTGAGAATTTGAGCGTTCTACAAGGCATTGTATGGTCAATTCAAAATAAAGAAGGATAAACTCGTGCTATGAAATAATGTGCTTGATTTTTCCATCCAACGCAAAGAAGGATAGTCCATCAGTCCCCTTTTCTGGTTGGCTTGGTTAAATCTTCAAACTTTCCACTCCAATTCGAACAATTTTCGCTTCACTACTGGAGTTTTCAACTTTCCACCACCCCTTGTGACCATTCTCCAGACTACGGCACAGCTTGAAATCAACATTAGGGACCGCTCCCGCATGACAAATAAGACTTACCAGAGGGGTGCACAGTCAAAAATTTCCATTAAAAAATATAACCCTTTCCCCACGACCCCACGGGAGCATGTTGTCGCCTCATTGTAATTCATGTTGTGGCGTAGTCTAGAGGACGGTCACAAGGAGAAGCGGAAAGTTGAAAGCTCCAGTAGTGAAGCAAACATTGTTCGAATCGGAGCGCTAAAAGTTTGAATATTTTTCCAAGCCGAGTGGAAAAGGGGATCAATGGACTATCCTTCTTTACGCTGGAGGGAAAAATCAAGCAGCGGATTCAAATTTCAGCAAGAAAATGGCCTCGCAGTCCAGGTCTTTTGAAACAGCAGTGCCCAGCCTTGACTTCGTCTATAGAAAGCTGCAACAAACACCTGAAACCCCCCCCCCCCCCCTGCCAAAAAAAAAAAAACGATGAAACAGGCCAAGTGGACAACAGAAACCAAGCAAGGTGAGTTTATTTTCTTAATTTATTCAAAAAAAGTAACATTTTATTTCATTGCACGATTTTATCCTTCGTTATTTTAAATTCCATACAATGCCTTGTAGAGCACTCAAATGGGCCCTTTGCATGATCCGGTCACATGGTACAAAATCACACATGCTGGTGAGCAAGTTGCACAGTGGGACTTCTAAAACAATGCAACTCGTACCAGTCCACCTGGACCTGCCTTTGTTTTGGAAGTCCCACTGTGGAACTTGCTCACCAGCATGTGTGATTTTATACCACGTGACCGCCTCTTGCAAAGGGCTTATTCTCAATGGCCCAATGTGTAACACAACACCGCGCACTTAAGGCAGTCACATCTCCCTCGATATGCGTACATAAATCATTAATGTTTGATCGATTCCTTGAATAGTGAGTTCAGGATGCCTTTGCTTATAGTACATGTAGATGGAACATAAGCCTATTCAATGACAAAGTTTCATAACCTAACCCATTTGCAATTAAAACCAATTAATATTGTCACCGGGGAAAAACTAAATAATGTTATTTGCTGCCTTAGGGTATTAGTTTGTATAGGGAAAACCTGTGACTGATGTTTTGAAAATGCTGCCCAGGACCACACCTCCCAGCCAGCAAATAACATATAATGTATAATTTATCACTTCTAGATAAAAGGAAATAGACATGAATCACAGGACAGAGGGTTTTTGTAGCTTTGCAACAGAAACTGTTAGTAATTATAAGACTAACAAAGGTAAAAATATACATCATCATCATCATCATCAAAAATGAAATACATGTGCAGAGAGCTAGTTAATAAATGATCTTAAAATTAAGGATCATGCATGTAAATGTTGCCATACACTGAATGTTAGTAATTAAATAAACATAAACATTCCTATCAAATCTTCTTATTATGAAACCAAATGTCTTAATTTTTATACACGAGCGACTGACATAAAAACACAAATTAAAATGTAATATTAATGCTGGAACAATGTAACCACTCCCCTTGGACTTTGCTGTACTGCTAACTTACGAGTAGCTACCCATAAAGAACCCACATCACAAAGGCCATGAGAACTGAAGTTAACACAACCATCAGTAGAATGCAAATTAAAGAAATTTCACAAGATTCAAGGCATTAGGCAGGAGTGAAAGGAACACAACACTCTTACATGTAAGTCAAAAAGCAGTTGAAAATAGAGGTCTTGTACAGCGTATAAAATTATATGGAATATCAGATTGAGCCAAGCACAAAAGCACCACAAAACAGCTATTAAATAACTTGACTGGGTGACTGTAAAGAGCTTCAACAACAGATATACTTCTGAACTTGTTTCGTGATTTCAACGTTATTTATCAGCAGAAAGTCTCAGTTCAACATTTTACATTACACTAAGTATAGATCAGTTATTCATAAATTGTTTCCTGCTGATGAATTTTACTGTGATTAAACAAACTCAAGATAATCTATCTTTCTGCTCTAAATTGCAAACCATCTCTTAGGTACGCAATTATTATGATTGGGTTGCATTTGCTTATGATAGAACAACATCATGTAACATATCAAACACGAAAGAACGTGTTTGTCCACATTCCCAAACACTGACAAGAGAGTTGAAAATACAACGCGCAGCAGAGTATTTTTGACGAACTTCGAGGTGTTTCATATATCTTCTCAATCGAAACTAAAACTAAGGAGAAAACAGAGAAATAAAAGCGTCAAAATCTATGCTAAATGAGATCAGATATCCAAACACTGTCATGGTCATGATTTCCTTTGTTCAAACTTGATGAATTATTAATGAGTTTGAGAAGTATACACTCTGCCGTGTACAAGGATGCCAAATGTTCCAGGTTTGTTCTGAGGGTAGACAAACGTTCAGCCCACATGCAATAGGTGCAGTTACCAAGGCACTTTAACTATCATGGTAATTATATACATGCAAAAGTTTCAGCATGCTGACTGGCCTATACAGGCCTTCTGATATTACGCGATGGTGCGATTTCACACAATCGGCCTCAAATCCCATCCAATCACACAATTCATGAAAAAACTGCATAATTCAAGAAAAATTGTACAACTTGAACAAAATAAACCATTTATAAATAAGTTAACGCTTTATCTGGAAAAATGCCGCATCTACATGTCATTTCAAGATGATTTCCCTTTGAAAAGCCTTGAAAACCTCCTACAACCTTTGATTTTGTTGTTTAAGGAGTTTCTTGGACATCGGGAGACTGGTACTAGTTTTCAATCTTAAAGAATTGCCTATTGGTGCATTTGAGCAAAACAAAGGCTTTCTATCAGCATCGTTCCGTAATTGAAAAAAACATCTTTTTGGTAGATAGCTATGGAATGCCAGAACTGTCTTATGATACTTTTTTCATTATATTGGGTGGTTATGTCATTATATTTAGTACTTATGTTATTATATTCGGTGATTAACTCATTATACTCCGTGCTTATTCCATTATACTTGGTGCTTATGTCTTTATATTCGGTGCTGTCTTCATTATATTTGGTGCTTATTCCATTATATTCGGTGCTTCCCTGGTTATATTCAGTGCTTTCTTCGTTATATTAGGTGCTTTTTTCATTATATTCAGTGCTGTTTTTATTATATTCGGTGCTTTCTTCGTTATATTCGGTTCTAATTTTGTTTGGTGTTTTCTTCATTATTACAGGGGCTAACACTATTATATTCAGTGCTCTCTTCCTTATATTAGGTGCAAAGGCCATTATATTCAGTACTTCCTTCTCTGGTGATTACTTCATCATATTCGGTGCTTTCTTCATTTCATTCTGTGCTTTCTTCGATATGATCGTCACCAGTCTTCGCAAGGGGCCGTACAATTTGGAGGTAGTTTACGGAAAGCCGGGAAAAACGGGTGTCACGAAAAACTCAGACCCCGAAACCTCAGACCCCTCGAAATTAAAAACTCAATTGTTATCACCTGAATTGCTCTATGGCCACAATGGGGCAAGATGTTTATCTTCTCCAGTTTTTGTTGTCGCGTCGATCAAACAGCGAAAAACAAATATTTAACTTCTCAGGTTTATCGCTGTCGCGTCGGTCAAACAGTGAAGAACTAACAAGGTTTAGAACAGCAGCCGACACTGTTTTTCAAAACAGACCTTTTTTATGCAATCATATGCAGCAAAAAAATGTGTTGTTCTCTGAAACACTCGTTTGATCGCAATCTGCTTTTTGACTGGTGTTCCATAGATAGCCAAACCCCCCTCTCCTCCTTATCAATGTTGAAATACACACCGTCGACAGTGTCACATGGTTACAACATTGAAAAGGGGAGAGGAGGTCGAAATGTGAAAATTGGAGATTGAAAAACTCACACGTTCAATATGACGAAACAGGTTTTTTTCAGGAAGTGTTTCAACTGCTTTTGTCCATGATTGACTGAATTATATTTTACACATTGCGCAGCTTTCTCAGCATCACTGTTCTGTCTACTCGGTAGTACTTAGCATCACTGTTCAGCAAACTATAAATCCTGTCACGCACCAGTAGAGTGCAATTATTATGTCACATAGGTTAATTACTGTTGAGAATTATTTTACGAAAAGGTTTTCAAGGAGCCACTGATGCAGAAAGGTGAAAATGTTTTGTTTTTTACCTAAAATCAGGGCGCCAAGGAGCAATACATTGTGAGAAAATACAATATTTACTGTGCATCTCTTTATCGTATCCTCAAGAAGAAAGAATTAAGTTCGACAAGGGCTAAATTCGACATGTACCCGGAATTTTTCATACTTGTTCCCAGTCTTCTCTTGGCTTCCCCGTTAACACCTTCATTGCCTCTGTGAACGTCATCACAACAAGCCAAAGGCAATGGAACAAAATACAAACGCATCTGATTGACAAGCAGAAAAACTAGTATTGCTGCTGGGAACGACGAAATGAAAAAAAAAAGAAAGAAAGAAACTGTCTTTTTGTACTTGGAGAGAAGCTGCGTGACCGTAAACCTGTTCCTGTACATGCTCTATTTCAGTAGGGGAACTTTTTATCTGAACCAAAAAATCGGGGTTTTGGTGATGTCAAACTTACTCTCATGGTTTACATTGTTTTAATTTTGGGTGTAATCCTGGACAGTTCACATGAGCAAGACATTACATTTCAATGGTTCACAACAGTTCAAGAGATTCCAACCCCTTTTGAAGGAAAATAGGGAGACTCTTTTAGTGCCAAAGGCGGCAGCCTCTAGAGGGGTCCGGGGGCATGCTCACCAGGAAATTTTGCAGATTTAGGTTTTCTCAAATGCCTTTTCCTGCATTTTGGAGCTGCTAAATGGAGTAAGACTGCTGGCCTGACAAGTCTGCACAACACGCAGCGAGAGACTGGGTGAGATGATATGAGAAGAAAGTGTAGCATTTTTTAAGATTAGCATTTTTTCCCTTGTTTTCACAATTTTATTATAAATCGGGAGAATTTGATAAGAATTGGGAGAGCGGGAGGCAACACATCAGGTCGGGAGTCTCCTGATCAAATAGGGAGGGTTGGAATCTCTGAGTTCACAACGGTTCACGTCCACAATTAAAGAACATAAAAGATACTCTTTATTTGAGTTATGTGAACCGTTGTGAATCGTTGCAAAGCCACCTCAGAGCATATATTCTGCTAACACAATCAAGGACAGAAGCAGAAAATCTGGTTTTTATGGGTGGCAACTGTTCCTGAGAACTGTCGCACTGTCAGCGATTGCTTGTGTCATGCCAGACTTCTGCTGCTGAGTTCAGTCACTGGGTTTGTTATCAGCAAAAGTCACTCATAGAAACTTCACAAATCAAAATCTACATGGAGGTAAATTTGGGTCTTTACTTCGCCGTACTTTCTTACAAACACAATTTGTTGTTCTCTAACATGTGTGGACTCAATTTGTGCTTAGTGAGAACACTAAACATTGCAGCGCAACCCAGTGTGCTAAAGTGGCTGCTAATGTGCAGAGACTGGAAAAGAGTCTGTGGAAAGCTATTCTGAATTGCTCTTAAGCCTCCAAATCCCGACCTAAACTAAAACTAGATGGTTTCTATTGCAGTGTTTACGATATTTCAGTATTTTCAACACATAATTATATAGTATTATTTCTATTTATTTTCGCTAAAAGGCAATTTCAGACAATCATGGACAAAAGTGTTGACACATTAGAGCACAACAAAAGCTTTCTATCAGCATCCTTCCACTATTGAAAAAACACAATTTTGGTAGATAGCTAAATCCCCCTCTCCTCTTTTTCAATGTTGAAATACACACCGTCGACACTGTCACGTGGTTACAACATTGAAAAGGGGGGAGGAGGTCGAAATGTGAAAATTGGAGATTGAAAAACTCACGCGTTCAACGAAACAGGTTTTTTTCGGGGAGTGTCTTAACTGCTTTTGTCCATGATTCGTTGGTTCGAGTTATGTTACAGGGCGCGATTTAGCTCAGCTGACACTGCTAATCGATCATTTCTCAAGGTAATTTAAACATTCGATTCTGCACTGAATAAGAGACCACTTGGTTGTTCAGTTTTTTATTTAACATTATTGTCTTACGGATTTACATGTACTCTAAAGCTGCTTACACTTCCATAATTTGGTTACTTGAATTTCGTGGCCGATTGAAAAATGTGACTGCATCTTTGTCGATTGACCATTATCGAGAAATCGAGTACTATCGACTTATCGACTACGTTTTCGATGATCTACTTTTACGTCCTGGTTAGGTATCCGGTCGTTTCGCCAACGAGTCGTTTCGCCAACGTCTCGTTCGCCAACGTCCTAAGTCGCTTCGCCAACGTCCCACTGGTCAATTCGCCAACGTCTAAATAAAAGTTTACCTTCACTTGTGTGTGTTGTATCAGGCTTGTATCAGACAATAAACTTAAACGAATTTAACGTAGTGTCACTGGGAATATCCAGGCTAAGCTATTTGCAAGCTGGGTAGAGTACGAGAAGAACGAAAAGACTGCCACCCAACTACTTCAGACTTGTTCTCGGCTTAACGGAACTGCTCGTGCGAACTAGAACTTCTCTGTAGATAGGATAAATTGGCTTCAGATAAATATAGGTTTCAATCAGGTTTTGTAAACAGGTTTCATAGGTTTTTTGTGCTTGTAAATATTTGATACTATATATAGCGCCCACGAGGCGGCTTGTGAAACAATCAAAAACATGCAAATTGATCTCAAGGCAGTCAAGCGAAACTGGCAGTGACTTAAAATTTCTCGAACCAAGGATCACTCAAGGATCGGGATTGCATTCCAAACATCAATTAGCAGCCTTTTTTTTCGTTAGTACTGGATATCTTACGTTGGCGAAACGACTTAGGACGTTGGCGAACGAGTCGTTGGCGAAACGACTCGTTGGCGAAACCACCGCAATTCCCTGGTTATGGTAAATTAAAAACACGTGAAATTCACCTCCCACGCGTAATCAAACGCGTAATACCCGCTGTAGAATAGTGGAAATACCCGTAACAAATCCGAGTAGCAAGACTTGTTTCATATTGGTTTGACACATAAGCTTACCTGTACCAGTGCATTTGATGTTCCTAGACTTCCCCCCGAATCTGCCAAAAACAAGTTGACATGAAACAAGTTGTACTTAGACAACATCTACTGTCACCAAAGGCAGAGATAAAGCTCTTCATTAAATACCTGCTTCACTGTCTTCTGATGAAGCCGAAGAAGTGGGGACATTCTCACAGTGTGTGTCCATAGCTATTTTCAAGTGACTAGACGACTCGGCAAAGATTTCATGGTCGGATCACAACAACTCTATCCCAAGTTCTCCCTCTTCTTATCGTCCCGACGCAAAGAAGAGAGAGCCTGGGTTGGAGGTTGGTGAGACTGTTTGTGGTCTTCAGAGACAGAAAAGATGGCAGAACTTTTTCCCTTGGCTAAATAATAACTGTTTCAACAAATTATTGAATTTTCCTTTCTGGTGTTGTCTTTCGTCATTTTTTCGTCACATAGGAAGCTTTCAATGAGCTTCCTTTTGGTACGCTTAGGAGGTGTTATCAGGCGAGTTTGGTTGAGCCATGGCGAAACACGGTCGATCCAAAATACCAATTACGAGACCAAATGAGCCTGATACGCTGCCGAACAGAACCAAAAACGATACGATAAAGAATTTACCGGACCCCAACTCGGCCCAGATGACCATGATATCGCAAGATACCAGGGCAGTAGAAACGGCTTCTGATTGGCTTATTCCGAATTTGGGTACGGTGATTGATCAAACGAACTAGCTATCAACAATAACAGAAACACAGTTAATGAAGCATGAAACAATATCTATAATTCCAAATGATTGTTAACGGCATATAAAACTACCGCAAAAAATATATTAATATATTAATGTCTCAAAATTACAATAGCAATAAATACATTGAGAAATGCTATAGATTCAAAAATGCAATAAATAATAATAAACTTCAAGAGGAAACAGGGACATTTCAAAATCAGTAACTCAACTGAACTTTTCAAATTGTGCCAAACTAGGTAATTTTCTTGTATTATAATATCAGCAATATTTTAATTTAATATTAACATGAAATATATCATATTTTCAGCTTTTTTAATTGAAAAATGTTCTCCCTGCAGAACTCTTAACGTGGGAATAAAAGGGAGCTCATTCCCAACAAGTATATTAGTTTTGAAAGACTTCTGGCTTAATGGGTAAGCGAGCAAGATCGCACTTACCTAAACATTAACAACTATGTTACCCTTGTCATTCTTTTATTAAGCGGCAAACTAGGATTGAATTGAAAAATCTAGTCTCTTATCGATACGATAAGGTCTCAATCCGGTTCACGCCCTCCCTGCTAACTAAATTAAATAAAATTAAATTTTGTGAGCTCAAGACAGGGTGATTATTGAAAATGCTTTGCCTCAACTACAAACAAGAATCTGGCTTCGTCTCAAATAGTGACAATTGGCTCTTGAAAATAGAACCATTTTCAACTAAAAGCCTAACTTACATTCGGGAGGCATAAACAATACAACATGGCACTTATTTAAGAGGTTCGCGTATTACAAGACACACCTTTAACGGGTGTTTCTCTGACAAGGACGCTCCCCGGAAAAATGCGCTGAAATCCCAATAGTTTCGTCCTTATGAGAACACTATGTACAAATGCTTTACAACTCAAGTGCTGTTCTTCAATTTGTCCATACGAAGAAATCTACTGTGCAGACTTCATTAGCACTGTAATAACATTCTTTTCGGTTAATAACTGCGAAGTCAAATAGTCTGAAAACAAGAAGTAGCTGGGTTGGGAGACCAAGAAGGTACATGTACGACTGGTAATGGCATTTCTCAACCAAAACATCGACGCAATGATCACTCTGAGGCTTGGCTGTATAGTGGGTGTCGACATACTGGGCAAGTGCGACTAGAAAAACCACACACACAAAAAAAAAACAGTTAATAAATCATCCTGTTTGCTCTAATTTAATCTTATTTTTATTTTCGGTATGTCTATATAATTACTAAATGTAAGCGCGATGGACTTCGGGATCGAGTGGTCTGGTTTTGAACTAGGATCGAGTTTTATGTATTGGGTTCTTGGACAAGACACTTGTTACGAGTTACGCTGCGAAGTTTAGTATATTTCAACAAGAAGGGAGGAGAAATTTTCATCTGCTAATCAAGTCCCGTGAATCCTGTAAAAAGCTATAGATTTGGGCGATGTGCACAAAATAACATTTAATGCAAAAAAAAAAAACTAAGTTACACAATATTATACATGCACATAAAGCTGTACTCACATTCCGTTCTGTATCATAGCGATGGCACATTCCCGATGTACTTTATGCGAACAAGGTAAGATTTGGCAACCACTGAATGCATCCTACACAAAACAATAATGATAACACTATTAATACACGATGGCTTTCGCCTAAATACTGTAATGGTGTGTTAAGTGAGAAGCGCTGGTTACAGTTTCGGATTTTATCATGGGAAAGCGTGAAACACCTATGATGGGAAAGTGCAAGCTTCGTAGGACGGGAAAGCCTGCGGTTCATGTGGCGGAAAAGTGTGAGGTTCATGAGGCGGGAAAGAGCGAGGTTCATGAAGCGGGAAAGCTCGAGGTTCACGTGGCGGGAAAGTGCGAGCTCTGTGTGGCGGAAAAGCGCGAAGTTCTTATGGCGGGAAAGTGCGAGGTTCATGTGCTGGAAAGCGCGTAGTTCATGTGGCGGGAAAGTGCGAAGTTCATGTGACGGGAAAGTGCGAGGTTCGTGTGGCGGGAAAGGCGAGGTTCGTGTGGTGGGAAAGCGCGAGGTTCATGTGGCGAGAAAGTGCGAGGTTCATGTGGCGGGTAAGCGCGAGGTTCATGTGGCGGGAAAGGCGAGATTCGTGTGGTGGGAAAGCGCGAGGTTCATGTGGCGAGAAAGTGCGAGGTTCGTGTGGCGGGAAAGCGCGAGATTCATAAGGCGGGAAAGTGCGAGGTTCATGAGGCGGGAAAGAGCGAGGTTCATAAAGCGGGAAAGCTCGAGGTTCACGTGGCGGGAAAGTGCGAGCTCTGTGTGGCGGAAAAGCGCGAGGTTCTTATGGCGGGAAAGTGCGAGGTTCATGTGCTGGAAAGCGCGTAGTTCATGTGGCGGGAAAGTGCGAAGTTCATGTGACGGGAAAGTGCGAGGTTCGTGTGGCGGGAAAGGCGAGGTTCGTGTGGTGGGAAAGCGCGAGGTTCATGTGGCGAGAAAGTGCGAGGTTCATGTGGCGGGTAAGCGCGAGGTTCATGTGGCGGGAAAGGCGAGATTCGTGTGGTGGGAAAGCGCGAGGTTCATGTGGCGAGAAAGTGCGAGGTTCGTGTGGCGGGAAAGCGCGAGATTCATAAGGCGGGAAAGTGCGAGGTTCATGAGGCGGGAAAGAGCGAGGTTCATAAAGCGCGAAAGCTCGAGGTTCACGTGGCGGATGACCCGAAAGCTTTCTCATTCCGCTTCTGTTTATCCTCAAGGAATGATCTTGTTCCCAACTCTAATGCAAGCTGTTGTTTCTCTTCCTCACATTGTTGGAACTGCTCCTTCAACTGACTCAATTGTTGCCTGAGCTCATGGCACTGATTCTGACAAAATTCAACCTCACTCTTAAGAACTAAAATTTCCTCTTTACTTAATTGACTACCGTCTTCTAACTGCACAGTCTCTCTTGTTTCTGAATCCTGATTGTTTTCTCCTGAAGATACACCTTCTTCGTGACTTGATCTCATTGCAGAAGATTCCCCGACAGAGTTGTCTCCAACAGATTGGTTTGATAGCTTCTCTTGCAAATTGAAAGGTAATTCATTGCGAACTGCACAAGCCGCGGATGTACTCCCTATCATATCATCATTGGTGGAAACCTTTTTCTCATCACATGGTTCTCCTGCTGCTTTGTTCAAAGTTGGCGACATGTTCTGTAAAAACGCAGGCATCTCACACACTTTATCAGATGGGCTGGTAGGAAATGAATTCAGTGATGACATGGAGCCAGGTGATAACCTACAATGGTTAAGCTGCTTCTCATCATCCAAATACGCTGAGTGAGTCGAAGAAGACATTTCACCAATACCTGAGGGCTGTACCTCTGATGATACATGTCTGCTAGTCAAGAGGCATTCCAGAAGGCCTAAACAAATCTCAGTGCTAATCTTGTCACCAGGTTGGCCAGTAAATAGGTTGTCTTCTTCCACCTGTTAAAAAAAAAGCACTGCTTTATTGGATGAAATACATTTACACTGTAAGCTGCAGTAACTTTCAGACACCTTTCATTAGCGCAGCACCCCGTAACATGTCACCTTCTGTAAGGTTGCATCGCTACAAGGCAACATCATGTTGAACAGGTTTAAATGTTACTTTGCATGAGCCTTTTCACATCTTAGTGGATAGAGACCTTGCTGTGTCAGGTCAAGTCATCTTAATGAGAACCTGGTATATGATCTTGAACACTAAGAATCTCACTATGGTTACAAAATGAAAGGTTACCTCATTCTGTAGTGAGTCTGCTGGTGGTTTTTCTCCCAGATGATCACATTCAGGTTCTTGGCTGCTTCCATCTCCACATATATCTGATGATTGACCAGAGCAAGAGGGTTTCTTTACTGACTCTTTTATGTAGTTACAGCCAACATCATGATCATCACAAAACAACTGCAAAGATTGCTCAAAGGTAACCCTCACAACACAACACAATGAGTCCATTGTACTCTCTAAAGTGTTCTTCACTGATGAACAGATGCAACTTGACTCGTACTCTTTGACAGTCCGGCATTTCACTAGGACAGATTCTTCTTCCACAACAAGAGATAAAGAGGAATTACTAGGCTCCAGAATAAAGAAACATTCTCCATTCTGCACAGCAGAAGCATTAGAAATTTCAACACCTTCCACCTTGGCTAGTGCCAATGACTGACCTAAACTGCAAATCAAATTATCAAAAACAAACTCAGCCTGGCGCTGACTTGAAAATCTATACAAAAAGTATGAGACATGAGTTGAAGGCTTAACAGCAGAGATCACAGATGAATGGAGAGCTGTATCTATGTTGGCATCTTTGTGTGGGACTGATAGCTCCTGCTCCACTAGAAGAGGAAGGTAGTCAATCTGAGCAAACAGTGAAGTCATAGCACAGGGTTCTGTTGGCAACGTCAGTTCCATATAGAAATCCTGCCCATCTATGTAACCTTTCCTAAACTTTGGCTGCAAAAATAGCACGTTTACACTCTCACAAAAGGCAGAGCAAACACTACTTAGTTCTCCCATTTCCAGCACTTTAGGAGTCTTCCAAAATAGGAGATAACAAGGCTTCTTTCCATGGCTAGTTGGTGATGATAACAAGAACACATTAGGATCTTTGAGAGTGTCTGATTTCGAAGAAGTAAAATCAGAGTTCACATCTTGATCAGTGAAAACACAGTACACATATCTGTCAGACAACCACACTTTATGAAATATGTAATTTTGACCAGCAAAAACTACAAAGAAGGGCATCTCTATTTCATGACTTTGCAAAAAACTAAGGAGTGTATTCAGATAGGCCCTCCTCTCCTTGCCTACTTTCATGTGAACCAGATTGACGAGAGAAACTACTGTAGCACCAAAGCAGGAATATCTTCCTGCACCACCACTGGTCTTGACTTGTAAGAGCATGTTGGTACTTTCAGGGGAAATGATTTTCAATGCCATACAAGATTCCTCTTGGAAGGAAACTTGCTGCTGCACTTCAGTAAATTGCTCCTCTGCTTCATCACTTCCCATGTTGAGCTGCAAGACACCAAGTAAACTATGGCAAATCTTGACATCTGGATGGTCACGTCGCAGCCCAAGCTTCAGAAAGATGTCAATGGCTTTCCTCACTTTGTCTCCAGCTGAAGCTCTGGATTCTCTTACCTTTAGCGAGAAGGCTGCTGCTTCAATGTATGCACTTGCTGTCTTTGGAGAGTCTTCACCACAAACTGAAATGAAAATATCCAATGCTTCCTGCATGGTCATTTCAGCATTCTGGAAATTTCCTTCTTCACTGTGGAGGCGAGCAAACTTTAAAAGAATCTCTGCCACATCTGGATGATGAGGGTTAATTTTCTTGAATATAGTCAGAGCTTCAGTGAGGAAAATGGAGGCATCTCTGGAGTGGCCTTTTAGAAGTGCACATGTACCCAGTAGACTCTTGCATGATGCAACCATATGGTGACCTTTGCCAAAGTAATAGACAAATATTTCTTGTGCTTGTCTCAGCATTGTCTCAGCTTCACCGGCCTTTCCAGCAGCAAGTTTAAACCTACCAACTTGATACAGCAATGAGACATAGAGACAATGGGTTCTGCCATGCGCCATCAAGTATTTGGCTTCCAACTTCTCTAGCAACACACAAGCTTCTTCAAGGTGATTGGTATCACAGTACATCTTTGCCAAGATTATTGCTGTTGTAATAAGGTCAGCATTTAGCAACTCTTGTTTGACTCCTTTATCTGTGCACAATTGATCCAAAAACTCAAGCAACTTGGAGGCAACATCTTCAAGTTCTTCACCTTGTATTTTCTCACCACTCTGTTCTTTCAGCTGCAAAGCCATCAACCTCTTCATCAACGTTATTGTGGAGGCTTCATCAGTACCACTGATGTCGTACAACACACCAATACGCAGAATATCTTGACATCTCTTGTAGTTTCCAAATTCTTGAAACAAATCAGCAACTCTTCTTAAGACCTTCCATGGCAGATGAACATCCCTTGTCATTCTCATGGAGATATCATGGCACAAGGAGGCTGCAGAGTCACAGCAAGACCAGGCATTTTCATCATTTCCAAGGAGCTTGTGGAGAACTGCCAAGTTCAAACAGGCAACAGCATTTCCCAGATGATCATGTTCATGTTCAAAGCAATTCTTGGCTCTAGCAAAGCAAGTCTCACTTTTCTTGTACTCCATCTTCTCACTCAACATCACTCCAAGGTTACTCATCAGATAACCAACACCAGCATGGTCTTGATATTGGTCTGCTATTTCTTCTAAACACACCATGTCACCTGTTTCATAAGCAAGTGCACTTAGAGCGGAGAGGATGTCCAGCCCATTGACAGTATCACTTTCAGAAGTACGAATACAGGTAATGAACATGTCTTGGCGATCATTCCAGGGTTTCAGAATACAATGGTCAACATAGCTCTGTATGGATTTTAAGTACTCTTGACACATGTCTAGGCCATCAGTTACAAGAAGTATGTTAGCTGGCTTTAGAGTATTATGAGCTCCTTCCAAAACCTCCTTACGGGGTAATAAAGTTTTGAACTTCTCAAGATGGTCCAGACAAGTACTTCCTCTGATGTTTTTCTTCATCATGATGATCAGACTTTCTAACGTCTTTAGATGATTTTTTTTTACCTGCAAAAAAAAAAAATGAAAAAAAATGCTCTTACTACAGCTGTACATGTACATGTAGGCAAGAAAAAAGTTGTAATAAGGAAATGTCTTCCCTACAAACTCTTTTCATAGGTCCTATGTACTACAGCCTGTATAATATATACCTTGACAGCATAAAGAAGCTGCAATTTTCATTCATGTAGGTTAATGAAACAGTGTAAATACAAAAGCTTGTGTACATGAACTGTTTTACACTTACCATCAAATCAGGGAATGTGATGTAAAAGTTACAATTTTAGAAAGGGTTGATGAACATGATTATTCTAGAGGACAAGGGTCTACATTATTTCTGTGACTAACATTACAAAATTCTCTAATAAATAATGTTTGTTTACTCATAAAATACATATAGTTCACTCTTCTGTGGTGACTCAAAATCACTTTGCTTTATACAACGTATATTTATATTATACATGCAGGAAAAGGAATGTACATCCACAACCTTAAAACATAGGCACACAAGGCATGCAAGAGTTATTTTTTTGTGAATTAATCTCTTGGAGATAGCAGTGAGCAGATGCTTGACAGTTACGATAAGGTTGATCCAACAAGTTTGTTTAGTTACGATGTACAGTGAAAAAAAAAAAAGAATTTGTTTCACCCTAGGGACTGTGATATCAAGCTTAAATTACATTTACAGTATCAAGGTATGGTTTTAACAGTCAATCAGTGGCTATGTTTATTACAACTATTCCCAGCCAGACAGCTAAACATCATGGAGTCTGTTAATAGTACTGTAGCTAATGGTAAACAGCTGATTGATGTTGACTCTGGATCAGGTTTCTGGCTCATTTTACAACCTTTAAAGAATTGCCACTAATGCAAAATATTAAAATGCCGCTGAATACACTAACAAAAAGAGGCGTCCAAACATTTATAGAAGGTTAAAGTTTCTGGACATGCCACTAAATTAGCTGGTTTGTTTATTCTGACCATGTGGACAAGAGTCACTGATTCGTCACTTTTAATTGAAACTACTCATGTGTGAAAAACAACAGTGTCAAGTTACCATTTGACACTAACAAATAATAATATCTTGCTACATTTACCTGCAACCAAAAACAAATTTCAAAACTCAGTAGTGTTCTCATTCCTGACTAGTGATCCCTAATTTCTTTGGTTTTGACGGAGAAAACCACTTCAAATGAGTATCTCAGTATCGAGTCCAAGAAAAGTTTCAACAAGAAGATCTTTTAGATCTTATAACTGCGCTTTTCAAATTTAACTGTTTTCTTAGTACTACAGTCGCATTGCAGCGCACATTCCAAAGCGGTCCTTGATGATTCATTGATTACTGTAGACACCACATTACTTGATCAACACAAACTGTATTATTGCACCATCAGTCGTAGTCGTAGCCATTGTGAAAGCTCTGATGACGTAATGTTCTAAATTAATCTGGAACTTTCTTTGGGATATGTATATGGGCATGAACGATACGAACGCTACAATAATAACACTTAAAAGTCATGATTAAATTTAATTGGTTTTTCAATGAGTAAAGGACTAGCAAAGTAGTCATACGAGTCACATACATGTAATTCTAGAATTACATTATTCACGGCTATTTTTAGTACGGTGGTTATTTCCCTACCAATGAAGTAGTCCTTGCACGTTCTGACACGTTCTTTGCTTGGCTTGCAAATATTTAATTTTCCTTCGCTGCGATGAAACAGCCAAAGAATTTACTTCATTTGCCTAAAACCACAAAAATACTTGCAAAATTGCAAATAAATTATTAATGAACGTCCCTTCCGGCGAAATAAACTTGCAAAGTAAACACGATCTTATTTGTCACGTAGCGAAAGTGAAAGCTACAACAGCAGCACATCCCATGACTGACTAAATACCTTTTTTAGCGTATTTATTATTCCCTTTGAATCCAATGCTTCAAAAAAACCAAAAGAAAATATATTTTACCCAGAAAAAAGAAATCAATATCCATAAAATTGTCCATGTATTAATGTTTCAACAGCTTTTGGCGAATAAACATCGCACGATGCGTGACTCAAAATTTGGCCGAGAGGTAGTTTGGCTCAGGTCACTGACAAAACAAAAACAAACAAGAAGATCTGTTAGATCTTATAACCACACTTCTAAAATTTAACTGTTTTGTTAATACTACAGTCACAATGCAGAGCACATTCCAAAGCAGTCCTTGACGAGTCACTGATTACTGTAAACACATCACTTGATCAACACAAACTGTGTTATAACTTATTGCAACATCACTCTTAGCCTTTGTGAAATCTATGAAGACGTAATGGTCTTAATCTGGAAGTTCGCTCGGGATATGCCCATGAATGCTACAAAAGGAAACGAGTGTCTTGCTATTAATAACACTTTTAATAAACAGCTCTTTTCCTGAAAAGTCAAAATTTAATTTGTTTGTACTTTGAAGTAGTCATGCAAGTCACACAATCAGAGGGTTTACACTATCCACAGCTAATTTTAGAACGGTTGTGTTTTTTCCCCTAGCACTGACTTAAACGTTGCAAGTTCTGGCAAGCTCTTGTTTACCTCGGCAATTATTTAATTTTTCTCCAAATCTCTTAGCTCGCTGCGATGAAACAGCCAAAGAATTTGCTTCATTTGCTGAAACCCACAAGAAATACTCGCAAAATTGCAAATAAATTAATGACCGTTGCTTCTGGCGAAATAAACTTGCAAAAAAAAACACAGGTGGAACATGAACTGCACTCGGTCCATGGCTGGACAGTTGAAAAAAAAAAAAAAAAAAAAAAAAAAACAGGTATACATGTGTACTAATAACTTTCACTGCAAAGTTTTGCAAAGCCAAGTAAAATTTCACATTAGGAAACAAAGGCCTTCAAAATTACATTCAGAACCAAGATTTGCTCATCTGCATCAAAGCTCAAAATCTGTGCATTTTGTGTGTATTTTTTTTTACACAGTGCTGCATTTCTCTATTTCTACATGGAATAAAGTTAAATGTCTGATGAAAAAAGAGAAGAGGAACAATTTTGTCTTATTCAAAACGCACATTTTTATTCCATCAATAAACAAGAACTACTGCAATTTAATTATCAAATAGTCACATGGAGTCACGGAAGAGCACATTCTTATTCTGTGGCCAACTTTGGTGATAACAAAAAATTAAACCATTTCAAATTTATTTACATGCAATGAAACCCATTAATTAATACAGCTGTTCAAAAAGCATTTCAGCTAGAAGTAATGAAGGTAAAGAGTGTTACTTGACCAAGATTCTATCCTACATTGATCAGCGAACGAGTCACCTCAAAGACTGATTAAATTAAACCGGGGTTTCAGTAGGTGTCATGGAGTCAGCAGCAATGATTGAAAAGTTTCTTTTGTCACAAAATTACTGGTTTGAATGCCACTAACGAGGGAAAGTTTTGGCTAAATATGATATTTTTGGTCTCTTTCATATTGCAGGAAAAAAAAAAAAAGCAAACTGCTAAGGAAAAGCAGTGCATGTACATTTCCATTCTTTATTTGAACCTTGGAAGACACACAATAGTTTGGAAAACACACAGTACTTTGAAAGTTTACAACAGACAGTATTTCATGAACTCAGCTAGGGGTAATTCCAAAAGATACATGTATGCAGTCATAGCAGTGCTCTTTGCACTAACCCTTACCCAGGCAGTGCATTCTACACAAGAAACTAGGATTTTGTTAATGTGACAGCACAGGTTCTATGCCTCAATTCCTTGACAACATGTATGAACAAAAAGTATACTTGCTTACCAGTAGCTTTGGTAACACAAGACTGAAAAAAATTGGTCACCCTAAAATCAACAGGCCCTCAGCTGTCAGGTCTTCTCTGATTTATGGAACTTTTAGTTTCACTTCCTGAATCAATACAAATTGCAATCAGTTGGCCGTTTTCAATTCACACATGTAAAGTGCAACAACATATTATCCAAGACAAAATGGTCTTTCAAGGACCACATAAAAATACATGTTAGATAGAAATTTAAAGCAGAAAGAAAATAACTGCTTGAAAAAATTTTGCTTGTGGCTTTTTAAACTTGTTTTGCCAGCAAAACATACCCTACAAATGTTGCTGCTGGAATAAAAAGCTTTAAGTTCAAGCCCTGCTACTTAAATATGATACTTTGTATTACTTACACTGTACATGAGGGTCAAATTCCAGTGCAATTAAAAAACATATTTTGACTCGGGCAACAATAAAACCACCACAAAAATGCATTTATAGCTGTGGCTTTGAAATCCACCGAACAAAAGACAAAATTTAAGCCAACATTGTTCTACTGCTGGCTAGGAGGTGTGTTCATTCCCAAATAAAAGAGGATATCTTTAATCTGCTTTGAAAGTATCTATTGTTTTCTTGGATGATTTTGTTTTTGAATCCTGCCCTGCAAAACACAGAGAATGCCAAAGTACACAGGAAAAATAACACCTAGAAATAAAAAAGACACAACCACCCAAGAATATACAGTGTACTGGTAAAATAATATAGAAAGGTCAGATAGTTGACTGCTAAAAATCATTTTGCTCACAAGTTTAATAAAGGCCCTGTATTAGATTTATATAACACACTAAAATTTCCATGCTTTGTTTGGTAACTGATATCACAGGTATTCCTCTTGATAAGAAGTTAGGATCACCTACCTCCTTAAATAAAAACACTATTTTAAGTTGAGACAATAAATCTGTTTGTTTTACTCATGCTGTTTTCTTTTTTATACCCACACATACAAGTAAATCAAAACAAATTTTCAAGCACATGAAAATTCTTGTTATCTGCTCAATATTTGTTGAATAATCATGGTTTTATTTCAGACCACTTATAGTATACATTTGGTATTTTTCAGGTTTACTTTGAAAATTTTTTTTATCCAACTTGTGACTCATCTAAACACTTCTGTACTATATGACAAAAAATAAAGTGATGACATGGATGCATTCATTTTTATGGTGTCATCTGTACTCAAAAGTTCAGCATACAATTATTTTATGCATATTCATGTATCCTAATAATAATAATAACTTAATAAAGTACATGTAACCTGCTTTACAAGAAACATGTACCTACTCAAAAGTATATTAATAAGTTTTTCATGCTAATTCACGTTTAAAGAATGAACAATGAGCAAAATTTCCCATACAAACTACATATGTTTTAGAGATTGAAGTGCTGCCTTCTTCCAAAACTTTATTACAGATCACTTGCAGACCTTACAAAAGATATTTAACATTGAAGTGGATTTGTATTCTCTGAAATGCACAAAATAAATGGAGTGAGAACAGACTTGTAGACTTGTTGGGTTAAAAAATACACATCTGCAAACCCTTGAAACAGCCTTTATGTCCATATATACATGTACAACTGTATATGCATGTACGGATTACATGTACATCAATTGCATACTAGTAATTTATTGCTGTGTAACTCCAAAGCTCCCAAATCAGCCATTAAAATTTTACTTTTAACATTTTACATGGCCAGCTAAAATCTTGATTTGATTAAGTTTGGTTTGGAACCAAGATTCGACTTGCATTCAATTGAAAGGCTGCATGCAAGAACGTCCCCTAGATTTTTTGGCCATTTTGAAAGTGCTCAAAAATAGCTGAATTTTGGCATGTGGGCTCCGTTTTACCTGAGGAACATTGCTCTGAAGTTTTTTTCGCTGGGATCTTCTTCATTCTCAAGAAATAACATATGCAAAACTCAGTTTTCCACAACAGCATCTTTTGGAGATCTTTGTTGAACGAAAAACAAAAGAAACCTTCTGATTATTTTGTTGAACAGCAAACAGGCAGACTGTTTATAGTGTATTCCACTGAATCTTAGCTGTCGTTAAGTCAAAGGAAAATAGTATATAGAGCGGAAATCTGGGAACAGATTGTTTACATCGGTTATTGTGACGTGAACACAACACGTGAATCAATCGAGCATAAAACAAAATACCATCGAACAAAAAAGAGATGTGCCACATTAGAGCTCTGTCAACTAATATCTTAAGCATTGTTCTAAAGTACCTTGTACTGTATGCCTGCCTGATGGTTGAGAGGCATCATAAGGCCTTGATAAACCCATAAGTCATCAGCACGTTTTAAAGAATCAAAATGTGTTCTGAAACTTCAACAGCAGCTGATATACATGTACCATAATCGTGTTATCAGCGTTCGAAGTCAGATTGAGCCAGGCAGCAAAGTCCAAGAGCAGTTCTTGCCCAAGAAAAATACCCTCTCGTGAGGTTGTGGCCCATTTGCCAAGCGTTGCTAGCATCGAAGTTTGGAAAGCGAGAACTGGTTTTAGACTTATAAAATTTGTCTTGTATCGACCGCCATGTTTTCCCGCACACAAGGTGTAAAGACCCTTTCCGGCATGCATTGCGATCACGTTCTTTGACTGTTTAGTAGTGACATCTACATTGATTGCTGTATTTGATTTGACTATCCTAGTTTGACAAGGTAGTTTCGATCAGCTCACTGAACATGGCGTAAGGGTCCTGGTTTTTATTACTATTCTTATTCTTATTATTCTTATTCTTATTCTTATTCTTATTCTTATTCTTATTCTTTGATTATTTTTATTTTTTTTATTTTTTTTTTTTACAGTGCAACTAACAAACTTGACTACTTAATAGGGAAATCAACCTATGGTGACTGTTGCTAGTTGCCTAAACAAACCACAACCGAAGCCCTAACCCTGCTGAATAACGTTGGACTAATCTCTAATCCTAATTAACTTAAACCCTAACCACAAGAGCCTTGAGCATTTTACTAACCTTATGTGAATTGAGCATCTCTGTGGTCACACGTTCTGATGAAATCAACATTTCACTGTTTTCTAAGTGAAATCAACATCCTTGCCGTCACGCATTAACGTGAAATCAACACTCGTTTCTCGCGAGACGAGTCTCGAGAGAAACGAGACGAGTCTCGTTTCTCGCGAGTGCACTGGAAGTACCAATGCTACGCATTTGTCGGTATTCGAAGCCTGTTTTGTTAATAAGACGTCTGTATCGTATCGTTTCGATTAGCACGGTAGACACGATTTTCATTCTCATCAGCAATGCGTGTGTACCATGTGTGTATTATACAATGTAAATTCTCAAGCGTCCAGTACTGTTTCATATACATCGGCCAAACCTTTTTTTATTCCAGCCAGACTTGCTTAACGTTTAGTTTTTGTAAATACATGCACGATAAAAGTTGAAGGTATGTGAATCGTCGGCAAGTTAGTCACTCGTGTTTACAAATATGTTTTACAGTTGTATTAATTCTCTTGTTTGCATAGATCTTTAAAAAAAAAGTTTGTTCACAACCCTAAACGTGATTCATACAGTTGATAATCAAAATGTATTGTTCATGAAACAACATGTGGAGTTTTGTCACCCGATCTACGTGTTGGAAGTTGAAGCCGCGATCGCGATCACTAAGTCAACACAGCAGCGCCGCCTATGTTTTGCCAACTATCGCTCCCAACTGATTTGTCGGGAAACTCGACGAACTGTTTATCCAAAGATTGCGAACATACGAAACGACGCTAAGTGTTCCGACAAATAATTTAATATTCAAACTTGCGAACACACGCTTTGCACATAAGCCTCGAACTTTTTATTCAAAAGTTGTGAGCACGCCACGCTTTGATCATACTTCACTTCACTTTACATTCGAATAACTAATTTATTCAAACTTGTGAACGCTCACTTTGCACATGAAATCTGAGTTGACTAACTTTTTATTCATACTTGTGTACGCTTGAGAACACATGCTTTGTAAACATAAGGAATGAATTCATCAGTCTTAAAATCGGCGATTCTCACGTGTTCAAGTTCATATAAGAAAGATTGAGAGACAACCACATAGTTCGCGGATTTAAGCACACTCAAGTACAGTATTGCCATTCAAAGAGAAAAGTTTCCATTGTCATGAATGTAATTTAGAAAAGATCACGACTCTTAGATTAGCTGGCCAATGTTAATAATAGTTATGTGCAAATGTGGTAATAAAAGTGTGTTTCAGTGTTCAGAAGTTGGATCATGTATCTTATGGCAGGCCTGGACTGCTGTATTGACCGATATATAAACTGTTTATTCACATACCGCTCGAGATCTTCGTTGTCGAGCAACAAAAATTCTATCCGTTAAAGAGAGTGTATTGTGCCATTGGAAAAAAAAGATTTATATCAAATAGAACCGGCGATGTTTTTGCCGCGACGCTTTGCAAAACAAACTTCATTTGCGTATTAAATCGACTGCCACTAGACAGAACTTTCCCTTGCAAAAACATTGAGTTAATGTAAACATCGCATCACATAAACATTGTTAGAAACTCCTGTCTTCAAAGATATAGTATTTTGCCGTTTGAATAAACGATTTATGCCAAATAGAACTGGAAGTATATTTTTAGTGTTTGCCTTGACGTTTCGGAGAACAATAAAAGTTCATTATGTTGTCGACTTGTCGACGCGTGCCGCTAGACAAAACTCGGGCTGGCAGAAAAATTTAAAACTACATGTAATGTAAACGGCGATCTCAGAAACCTTGATAAAAACTCCTGTCTTCAAAGATACCGTACTTCAGCATTTGAATGAACGATTTATGCCAAATAGAACCGGAGATATCATTTTTTCAACAATTTCCGTGACACTTTCATGACTCCCATTCACAATTGACTCGCTGGCGCATTCCGAAAGCCGGAACGTTTTTCTCCTACGCAAAATTAAATGTTTGTTTGAATTAGCGGTTATTGCAGAGCGAGCAAATGTAGGTAACTGAATCATTCAGAGTGAGCAAGATTCGCAAAATCAACTCTTTACCCCCGTGATCGCACGAATTGAAACGCATGTAACTCTACCTGTAGTTACGTTCGATGTTCGATATTACCTTTGTTCGATATGAATCGAGCAAACGATCAATGCATATTTTATGTTGGACGGTCCCATCGATTTGACAACGAACTGCAGAGCAGCAATCGTTACCCGTAACCGGTTTCTTACGCGTAATATACGCCATACTAAACACTTCAGTGATTCTCGAGAGAAACGAGACGCGGCTCACGAGAAACAAGACTCGTCTCGCAAGAAACGGGACGAGAGGTGGTACCTTACTTTTGAGCGGTACTGTACATTGCATGACATTAACATTTTTCTGTTCTCTAAGTGAAATCAACATCCTTGCTGTCATGCGTTAATGTGAAATCAACATTTTTAGCTATTCAGACCCGAAATCAACATTTTTGAGCTTATACGTTGCATGAAATTAACATTTTTCTGTTCTCTAAGTGAAATCAACATCCTTGCCATCACGTGTTAATGTGAAATCAGCATTTTTACCTATTTAGACCTGAAATCAACATTTTTGAGCTTACATGTTGTGTGAAATTAACATTTTGCTGTTTTCTAAGTGAAATCAACATCCTTTCCATCACACGTTAACATGAAATCACCATTTAAACCTTTTTTGACCTAAAATCAACATTTTTGAGTTTATATGTTGCGTGAAATTGACATTTTGCTGCTTTCTAAGAGAAATCAATATCCTTGCCGTCACGCGTTAACACGAGTCAACATTTTAACCACTTTTGACCTGAAATCAACAAATTTGAGCATATATAAGTTGCATGAAATTGACATTTTGCTGGTTTCTAAGTGAAATCAAAGTCCTTGCAGTCGTGGTGGGCCGATCCTTTGTTATAATAAACTGAGGCGAGACTTTGACTTATAACAAAGGCTTGGCTTGGCTATTATAACAAAGGATCAGCTCTGTTTATCATAACAAAGGCCCGGCTCCGTTTATTTGAAGGACTCGGCAGGAAAAGGGCGTTAGGTATTTTAATCAAAAGTGAACTTTGTCAAAAACACTCACATGCAGTTTTGTTCAGGTATGTTAAGCAATGTCCCATAGTTTTTGCGCTAAAGTTCGCTTCGTTTTCGAGATATTGCGTATGCAATAAACCACTCGGTTTTTCCAACCTGTGTGCCTTTTTTCCATACGTTATTTCTCGAGAATGAAGAGCAACCCAGCAAAAAAAACTTCAGAGCAATGTTTCTCAAGTGAAATGAAGCCCACATGCCAAAATTCAGCTAGTTTTGAGCACTTTCAAAAATGGCCGAAAAATCCAGGGGAAGTTCTTGCATGCAGCCTTTCAATTGTCTTGTTTACCACATTGCAGGTACAATACACTATTCCCATTAAAACATGTTGAGTTTCAGCCAACATACTAATGTGTGGTTCACTTTCAAGACATTTACTCTTTATCTTTGCACAGACAAAACACCACCATTGGAGGTGAAATTGACAGGGTACAAATGACAGGGTACAAATATATCACAACATGGAGCAGACTTGACAGGGTCTCGCCAAGATATTTGAGGGGAAAATGGGAATTTCACGTACTTCAATCCTTAGAATATCAATGGATTTCTGAGCAGTTATTTCTATTATAAAATTGAGATCCTTTGTGAAGAACTAAATGTAACATCACTCACTCACTCACTCAATCGTGCCCTTGGGCACATAAGGCCATAAATAACTAAGAAACATAAACATGGAAAATTAACTCTTAATTTGTTTCCACCTCAATGCTTTGCCTTCATTCAATTGCAGGAACTGAATAATTTTTAAGCTACTATAAACTCAAATTTCATGGAAGTGAAAGGAGAATTGAGTACAACAAAAGCTGAATTTAGTACTTTAGAAAAGTTGGATCAGCGAACATGGAGATACATGTACACTGTATATCCATACATTTGGAATTCCATGTCACAGTCAAGTACACTTTTGCATCCAAAATGTTATGCCCAATCACAAAAAAATACTTCTTGTCATATATGGATGCTAAAACACTGGACAACATACAACTTCATGCTATTGACCTTGAGCCACTGCTCATATTTACTTAAAAATCCAGTCTAGCATTACAATTATTGTCAACAGGCTGTGATGAAAATCTTGATGTCGCCATTATTAACTTTGGTTTGGGGCAATGAACTCTTCTAGTCATAAATTCATGCTGTCCATGGGTCTACACCATGCTATATGTATTCTAAGTGACTTTTTGATACATTTTCATTTAAAATACTCAAATTTCCCTCAATTGCTGAGTTTTAAAAATAACATTGCTCCTAGTTTTTTGCCCATTGTTTCGCTCTTTGTTTCTGAGAAAACGGGGCAAAACATTGAGTTGGCACCGTTCATTAAACAGCCCATACAAAAGAAATTCAAATTACATTGTTCTCATAAATTGTGAATGTAGGCAGGCACTTTTCACTTTGGAGTGAATCATCGCTCTCTGCGTAAAATTTAAAACTGTGATGGTTATGATCAAACTTGCCATTGCTTCTGCGTCCACTGAAATGACTTTTCAAGTTAGTCCCATAGTTCATCAGATCTATTTTTTAAAGCCTGCTTGCCTGCCTGCCTGCCTGCCAGCTACATGTACCTTCACTGCAATTGATTTGAGGTTGATATTTTAGATAAGTCAGCATAACAATCACTGTCTATCTAAAGGTAAACTACAATGTAGTTTAATTACTAATCTCAGTCTACATATTGATCTGTACCAGAAGAATCTAAACTTTGTGACATATCATGTATCGGTATCTGTTTATTCTTAGAAGTTAATGATTGAACTCTTGATTGGCTTTCGTGACCCAGTTGTCATAAGATAACGCAGACTCCAAAACAGCTCATTTCCTTGGCGCCAGACAATTTTAATGACACTGTTGACAGCAGGAAGCAGATTGACCTTGAAAACCTAGGAGGCACTCTCATGATCTGGTGCTTGTTATTAAATAAGTTATTTTTTCTGCTTACACTGCAGTTTCACAACTAAATGTAACTACTAAGGTAATCAATAACAAACACATGGTAAAACTGATGTTTCAGTGTCACAATGACACTATTATCAAGGTGAAGAATGTTCTTATCTGGTGGTTTCATGCCATACGCAAGAAAAGAGATGGACCATACTAAGATGATAATAAACTAAACAATTCATACATGCCCAGCATACACGCAACGAGGCAGAAGCAAATCGTATACACATAGAGAAATTGCAGACGACAAAGATCTGGAAATGTACGCACATTTAAATCTTGATTTACATTTCATGCTACCACTGTACGTGACATGAAGGCTGACGTGCTGATGTGTTTGGAACAATGTCAACTCAACTTTACACCAACTTAATCACAATTCTGTGTTTCAATCCTTGGGTGCGTGATTAGCATTTATGATCCAGTAATTTTCATTGTCTGAAGTTGAACAGAAACGCCTTGACACATAGATTCTGTGTACAGCATAAAATCAACAAAAGTCAACTGATTTGCAGGCTGGGATGTTTCGATGTTGGTTATTTAATTAATTTGTTGCCGATACTCTTTTTGTTAAAATTGGTAGTCTTTGTTACCAATACATTGTGTGATGTATTATATTGCAGACTATCTAGTCACAATTTTGAACCTTGATCCTCTATGCATGATAATGATGTCAGTCAGTCCTTGCGCAAAATCAAAACAAAGTTTTACTTCATTGCAATTGGCTTCTACAATTCTCATGTGATACCAAGTGTACCAATCACATGCACATGGGATTTAAACATATCTTTTTCTCCACGGGTCTGTGACGCAGTTCAAAAACTTCTATAAGAGGGCACTTTTAAACAAGGGAAGGTCTCTGGCTCACTAACTTATGGCCAAGTTAGTGAGTTGAAGAACGGGGAAAGGCTCTATCCTCTTGGTAGAAATGCCCTCACTGGTCAAATTAGCTAACAGGATAAACTGGAGTACCATTTTATTCACAGCACAGAATCTCTAACTGAAAATGCAATGCAACTTATTGAACAATCACCAAAGTAGACGGAAAAGAGGACTTGTTCACTATTCACACAAAAGGATTACTGTATTTACGGAATTTTAGCTAATCCACAAAGCAACCTACCACCTCCTAGAAACATTTGATGTTGAAAATCATCGACGAAACTGGAAATAAAACTGACCGTACAAGATGATGACGACGTCAACAAATTATGAGACAACATTCCATGTACATGTAAGTATTCAACCATTGATATGATTTTCAACACTAAACTATATGTAGTTCTTTCAACAACAGAGTAACTGCTTTTCTATTCAGTACTAAGCAACAGAAACTGAATCCTTGCACGTACTTCCTTTTAACTTAATGTACGTAAGCGCAGAAATTATAGCGAGTAAAGTAAGAAGACTGAATGCAAATCGACTGTGTAGGGAAGGTATCCGATCACTTCGCTCCATGGTTTATAGCTATAGATCGCTTTGAGTCAGTTTGCTCCAACGCGCGTGTATATTCCTCGTTCTTTCATCCACTGCCAAGCCAAACTCGGTAAGCTGAGGTAGCGAACTCGGCCTGTGTGTAGCGATCTCTGGTTGGAGCGAACTGACTTGGAGCGAGCGTAGTATAGGAAAAATGAAAAATATGACAAAAACCCAATAGCTAACAATGGTTCTGATCTCCACGAACAAATTTAAGGCTAAAGCACAAACTACGAGAAGAAATTCTGATGGTCAGTTGAATTGTTTCGTTTTGTTTCTTTTTTTCCTTCTATTTTCCACTATTTGCGGCGACTCGGTTAACGACAGCGAGCAGCAGACATAATATTGACCACTCTTGGGTTTGCGAAGCGAATGTAAACAGCGTGGAAACTGGCAAACATAAGAACTAGTTACAAGACCATATGCGAAATGTTGGTGGAATTTCTTAAACATTAACACTAAACTTAACCATATAACTAAAACAGTGACTTGTCTTTTGACAATTTTAACAGTGATCTTGCTAAACGAATGTAAACAGCGTGGAGACTTGCCAACACAAGAACTTACCAGAACATATTCGAAATGTTGGTGGAACTTCTTAAACATTAACACTAAACTTAACAGTGACTTGCCTTTTGGCAATTTTAACAGTGATCCGTTGTGCAATATCGTTCGTTTTGCTCAAACAATCATAAGGTATTTAAGCTTAAGCTTACACTTTTTTAAATTTACAGCTTACAGCTTACTTTAGTTCAGCTAACGGAAAATCAAACTTGAGCTTAATTTCTTACGATATTTCATCGCTCCACAGCAGAGCAGGCTTAGTTCATAGTAATGAAGTTAAGCTTACTTGTTCGACTTATTTGATTTGATTTTTTTGTCATTTTCAGTCCCGGTCGAGAAACAAGTCGACGCTAATCTTATACTGCCTGACCTCTTGTAGGTGCTAATGTAAGCCTGCAGACGTTTTGTAGTTTCCTGTACGCTTATACTAAGAAAAAAAAAAAACGCTTTACAAAAGAATTAAAAATTACCTTGTAAATGTGCTTGCTTAAGTTTCTGATTTTTCCAGTACCGAAACACTCTCTTGCCAGATGGCATGGGCCTTGTGCCTTGCGCGTACAGACAAGCCACATGCACAGATGATGACGCCACGGTAATGGACGCCAACTCAGCGCTTTCACACTAATTAAAATAAAACGCTCTGATTGGCTGCGTACTTCTGTTGCACCAAGGGCACGATCCATTCCCGGGGGCGGGCAACCAAAATTTCCGGAAACGGTTCAACGACACCCCCAATACTAGTACTAGAAATGGTGCGCGGTTACGGTCTCCGTCCCCGATTATGGCTCCTGATTTTACCGTATGGTTACTGTCAATAAGCTTTACGTATTTCCGGTAGTACGCAAATACTACCCGTACACCCTCCCAATTCTCATTCTACCTGATTGAAGAAGGCTGGTTTGGCCCGCCGAAATATAGTAAACCTGCTTTTATATTCTTCTTTTACAATCACAGAAATAAACTCCTGCAAAAATTTAGTGCCACACGGTAGCCTGCGTTAAAAGGAGGAGGAGGAGGAGGAGGAGGAGGAGGAGGAGGAGGAGGAGGAGGAGGAGGAGGAGGAGGAGGAGGAGGCAAAGCGCGCTTCATCGCGATTTCATTTACCTCCCTACCCCTTCCCCCATTCCCTTCCCCGTTTACGTCTGCAACGCAGGCTAGCAATGACCGGTCCGGGGTCGGCCGAGACGCTTTGCACATCACGAAATTCCGATTTAATTTCAGTAAATCAGGATACTCAAAGTGCAAGTCAACAGAAATCTGGGGGTTCGCCAATTTTGTTTCTGCGGGCGAGAAACCCTTCCGGGAACATTCTAACAGCGAAGAACAAAACTCGCCAGGGAATCTTTGCACGTTCAGCGACTTGTTCCCGGAGCCAACATTCCACACCATGGAGCTAACCCACAGGGGTACTCTCTTATGTGGGCTATATAGGTATGTGCGGCCCCAAAGGGCGGGATTTTCAGCCGTTTTGGTCATAAATACGATATCGATTTTGGCGGCTACTTTGGTCATAAATAGGGTATGGTTTTAGCACTCTAGTCTTGAATTGGGTATGTTTTTTTACAAGAAGCTACAGGTACTTTATCATCATTATCGATGAGACCCTTCATAAATTATGCTTAGGGCAACTGTGCCAGCCGCAACGGTCATAAACAGGGTATCTAATTTTTGGTCAGGTTATAAATAGGGTAGGGAAAATCGCAGATTTTGGTCATAAATGAGGTAAGGGTTTTGGGAAGCGGGCCACACACCCCCACCTAGTTTTTTTCTGGGCTGAGCTAGCGCTCTACAGTTCCTCATGCCTATGTAGTGTCAAAAGGCCTATTGTATAAGCGTGTTTTAAAGTCAAATAGTTTGTTGTTTTACGGGTAACAGAAATATTCGTACACTTGGTGGAAAATTGAAGCATCCCGGTAGAATTTTGTCTTCCCTGGAAGAGTTTTGGTCAAATTCCTGGCCAAAATTGTACGTCGCCTGACCAGGTCTGAGTTTCAACAAAGTTTGTGGGTTGCAATTCTCGACAATTCTTTTGTAACAACTTGGGTAGATCTACCCACGACTATTCTATCTTACGGAGCAACAACGACAGTCTACTACTTCCATTTTAACATGGCTCAAACGCTCTGTATGAACTTACCTAAAAAAAGTTATCAATACCGACTAAAAACATTACTCTGCATTTATGGAAAATCCGTTGAATGCGACGAGCAATTTTATACTAAGCAACTCTTGATAACAATGCCTAAAAAGAAAGTACTGTATATTTCACAGTTTTAGCTCTGTTTTGCCCAACGTCCTGGTCAAAGGCTAAGATGGCATCTTTCTCGGGTACAGAACGGAAAGAGTTTACACACGCTCCCTGAAGGTTCAGCATTGTTCTTGTCCGTGAAGGAATGTTCATGAAACCTGAGTTCGTATCACAAAGGGAATAAATGTCTATTGACGTAATTTCCTTTTAGCTTTTGAGTCTTTTCAGGTTTTCAACGCGCGGTTCGTAAGGCGTGAAAACCACAATATAACCGCAGATTGCTGGTGAGAAGATGGGAATTCATATGTTTTTGAAAAGGTTAAGGGTAAACAAAATTTGGGCGGTTTGCAAAATTACCTATGTTCCCGCTTTCTTTCTCAGAGAGATGAGACATCGCAAACAAACATCAGCCTGTTGTTTGTTTTTGGAGTTTCGTTTTACAAAATTACAGTTGCAGTAATTCATTTGATGCTTGCTTTAGCTTGAAAGAACATTTATTTTAATTTTTATTCTACATTAATGAATTTTGAGCTGTTGCCAAGGAAAATTTGTTTGTTATATAATATCGTCACATTTAGTCATGTTCGAGTTATTTCATGTGTTTTAACTTTTTCCTGATCGGTAATACCAGCGATGACGTCACGAGTCCATGTGACTGACTGAGCTTACTACTTTATCAGACGTTTTTTCATTGATTTCATATTTTAATTTAAATTATCATTTCCCTATGCGTAGATTTTGTTTCATTTCTAAAAGGTCTGACTTTGAGAAAGATTAAAACTCTGAAAAGGTCTGTAAAAAAAGGCATGATTTCACAAAAGTAATGCATAGCTTTCAAAGAACCGGAAGTGTCCCCACTAGTGTCCACTGCTAGGCTACCCACTATCTATTAAACAATTAGATTATTCGCTCTCGATTTCTATCGCGTGATAGTTGACGAGGGCGCAAATCGAGATCGAATAATCTAATTGTTTTAGTTTATATCTACTAGTCGTTCAAAACTTAATCTAAATCCTCTTCACAGACACTTCGAAAACGCCAAGAAGCGGCCGTCATTTTGTTCACAAGAATAGATAGTGAGTACCGTAGCCTATCAGAGAACGCCATTCGTGATAGAACGCTAGTAGATTATTCTAAAACATAATAGATAGTGAGTATAGAGTAGCCAATCAGAGAACGGCATTCGTAATAGGCTCTCGTGCAGGTTGCTCTATTGTTTGCTCCTACGCCGTGCTGACGAGACCCAACCAGGTCGGAGAAGTTGTCCACGGTTGCAATTCTTGGCTTTCAGTTTGGACTCTATCGTGTCGTTGTAGCGTTAAGTTTTCTACGTAGTAATCTGCCTTGCTTCATTGTTATATTCGTAACTGAACGCTAGTGGATTTGTACAAATCCACAACAGATCGTCGAGTGAAAGGCGAAAGATGCTAGAGAACTACAGCACATACAGATGTCTACGCGATATATTCATTTTTCTTAGTTCTCTTAGTTTTACAGAACGGCATTCGTAAAAGAACGCTTGTGGATTTATACTGAATCTTATTAGATGTTTTGCTCTGCAGTATGGCTGTATATTTTTACGAGTTGTGCCGTATTTTGACGAGCTCGTAGGCCGAGTTTCCTAGGGTTTATTTCACAAGTTCGGCCTGCTTTGAAGGCTAGGAGTTATAGATACAGTTAATCTCAATGTAAGCCAATGGCTAATACGGGTGAGGGGCTTATATTTTGGAAGGAATTTTCTTTATCCCAGAGGAGGAACGTCTGAAAACCGGGACTCACGGTATATTGTTAGAATTCTTGCAAAGATGCTCGTCCTTTCGCATGGCCGTTAGTCTGCGTGTATAAATTAAAACCGCCCAAACAAAAGTCATAAGTTCAATAAACAAATTATGGCGTACCTTGCAATGTGGTTGAGCACAATCAGATTGAGAAACGACAGCGTCTCTAGTACCGACAGCTGAACTTGCCGCCCTACGAGAAAACAGAACCATTGTTTCTTTTCCTTTAGCTTGAGGAGAACGAAAGAACTTCATTGACAGCTTGAAGTTTGCCGTTTCATTTTCTAGAATTCTAACGTACAAGACTCGAATTTTTTCCTGAAATAAACAAATAGCCCAGCGGATACATGCCCATAATTTTGTCAGACATTGCTTTTCGAACACGGCTGTGACTGTGGCTTCAGCTGAAAACCCAGTGACCAAAACAAAACAAAAAAGTTGCAACTCAGCGTCTGATGTAAGAGTTTCTCAGCAAAAACGGAAACTAAGCCTTATCGGGTCAAGCAGAACCGCTAAAAACACAGCCAAGCACGACGTAAACTAGAAAATATTCAAACGGCATCAACCAAACAAATCATACCCTGAGGACCCCAGTCATGTCTTTAGCAATCCTGTTATGAGGTTTACTTACAGTGAAATATTTTGCATCGAAATTTTAGTGTACTTGCCAACAACTTCAAGAAATGCCACGGATTCACTCTGGCTTTACTATTAACGCCAAAATGTCATGGCTTCAATTTTGGGCGGTGACAAAGTCTTGCCAAAAATAAAACGCGTTTGGCAAATCAGCAAGTTTCGTTTTCGAAAGAAATGTACATTGGAGAGGTATCAATTGCTGAAGCGAGAACTATGAATGAAAAATAAAATTTCTTCCAAGGACTATTCCAACGCGAGCTGAAATCTTTCCCGCGCTCCTAACAACACAAGAGTAGTAGGAAGTTCTGTGCCCTCCTCTAATGGACGAAGTATTTTTGGCATTCGTCGTTGGTAGTTGAAGTACACGGAATAGGCTATTCATTATTTCCGGGTTGCTTCTTGCTTCTGTGTCAAAGCAAGTCTTCGTGCAAAACCACTCATATGAAAATGTTTTCCCCTACAGGTTCATTTTCATGTGAATAAAACTCATTTTCCTTCCAAACTGTTTAGGCGCGAGGTAATCTGGATCCAGTGTTTTCATTGGCCAAACGTAACCACGTGTGGTAAATATCCTTGTGCTTGTTTTATGCCTGAGCGGTATTTCGCTTTTACTTGTTGCAGCGCAAACACAAGCATAAGCGCAAGTACAAGAAAAAGGGAAAATTTTGATCCCTGCGCTTGTGCTTGAGTCGCTGGTGAAAACCAGGCTAAAGGGACGGGGCGCTTATTTCTTTTTGAATAATACATCTGACCGAGTTACAACACTTAAACAAAAAGCACTTCAGATAATTTAACTCAAGAACTGTAACAATAGCGGCTCTGATGGTCATTATGTTCAATAGCAAGTTCAGATGAGAAAGCAGACTTAGTTACTATAGTTCATTCGTCTAAGGCGTAGCTCCGACGGTCCAGTTTTACTTTACTTCTGTCGTTCTGGTAGATTTTCTGTAAGTTTGTGTAAGATTGATATTTTATGTTATTTTTATACTTTTAGTTTTCTGTAAGTTTTATATTTCTTAATATTTTATTATTTTCAGCACTTAATTGTATGTAAATATTCTCATGATAGTGTAAAAAATAAAGCATTGAAAGAATTGAATTGAATTTGTATTAGTTTTCTTTCTGTTGGCCTTAGTTTCATAGTAATATTGTACTTAATGTCTATTATTTAAGAAATAGAAAACGTTTCCTGTGTTTCTATCGATTTATAGACACACGCAGAAGTTTAAGAGAATGAGAATTGCTGTGGGAACACGAGCCGTAGGCGAGTGTTTCCACAGCTTTTTCGAGTTCTCCCAAACTTTCACGAGTGTTTCTCTAACTCGAGAGAAATACGGAGAACTTTTTTTCTATCTTAACCAGTCTATTGTGTACTTTATGACTCGATATTATGACGCAACACGCAACGATAACGATCGGTAAGGCTCGAAGCTTTGCCCACAGCGGTTAATTAACCTTGCACAGCGTCAAGTTGAGTATAAAATCGTCAAAGCAAAGTGTTCCACTTACCTCTGATGAACACTGATAACGGTTAGAAACTTATCGATTGTAATTGACGGCTGAAAACAGCTCTTATTTTATAAACTGAACCTTTCTAGTAAAGTAGGTATCGGTATACAGTCGATGCATGTATTCATGTATGCCAAGCAAAACACTGTTACATTAGTAGCCTTGTTCAGACTTTAGACTTCCGACTTCCGACTTTGGCGGACTTCAGATTAAGAGTAGGCTTTTGATTGTACACTTGACTTTTCCCTTCTAAAGAGTTACAAAAAGTCACGTAAGATTGATGAAATTCTCAAAAGAGAAACCGGCATTGTTTTCCCAAGCAAATTTGTGTTTTAAGACAACTGTAATTTAAAAGTTCTTAGTTTGCTGAGTTTGCTGTGTTTGCCACTAATTCTCTAAAGTACTGCGGTTAACTCAAATCATCCTGTTCCAGAATGGTTGATGAAATTGACCTATATCATCATAATTAATTAAAAGTGTTCGCCGACACATAAAACATCAAGCTGCATATCCAAGATAAAAGAAAGTAGCCCTAACCTACTTAAATCTGGTTCCAAAAATCTTCTTTGCCCATTCTTTTGGCTTGTTACGATATCTTGGTTGAAAGGGAAGACAGACAAAAGGAATGTGATGTTATGAAAGAAAATACTGACGATTATACGGTAGTTCTGTTCTTTTGATGCAGATTGCACAAAGAAACTGGAAGCGCCAAAGAAGATGCCTTTCACATCAACTATCTGAGACGTGATATTCGTTTACATTTTAATGAATAAATGAAAATAAATGGAAAACATGCAGTAATGAGAGAAAAAAACAGAAGATTGAGGAAGCCAAAATTCTATAACGGTTTACTTGACAAGATTTTTCATTTCTCTATATATCACTATGCCTGATTTTGAGGAAAACTACTTTCCATTGTTCGTTAGCTTACTGCTGAACGATTAATTACAAAAGCTGCAGTACAACGGCTTATTATCTTCCTGCTTTCTCCCTTAATTCCTCTCTCCAGTCGCGTACGTTGTCGTGGTGTTTTTCTCGCTCGTGGCACCTTTTTACTCACTAGTTTAAAGTCAGTGGTGAGAAAAACGTAACAGATGACGAATCAGTTCAATCAGGTTCCCATGGCTAATTCTAGGACAAAGAATGTAAGAACCAAAACAACCAAACATCATCGAGCAGATAAAAGTGCTTAGTATTGTTTAACTTGACCCTTAGAATTTACCTATCCCAAGGAAGGAGCTTAAATCAAGAGACCACGATCACTTCATTTTCTCCTACTTAAATTAAGCCATAAATGAGTTTCACCTCAGTTTGCATGCCTGTATCTTTGCATTTCTGACGTGCATACGACTTTGCAAACTCCAGAGTAGGTTGTCCTGGATAATGTCCCAAAATACCCAAAACTAGAACACGACAGTAAAATTCGGTTTCTCTTGTCGACTCTTGATCAATAAGATAAATGGAAGGGATTCTAAATCTTCAAATTGACATTTGATTGAGAAATCTTTGACCATTATTCTGTGAGTCCGCGCTGCATACGAGGACTACGAGGTGACAAATAAAATACAATGCTGTCTTGCTATGGATGATGTAATTCTTTCCACAGGAAGCAACAGATGTGACCCAGGGAGTTCTCAAGAAACGGCAGACACAATATTAATTTATTTCTATGCGAGAAGGCAAAAGACTGGAAATGTAACCAGCAGTGCACGAGGAATAATAGCTAACCTACAGCTGTCTACGCAACAGATGAAAACCTAAATCAGAAAAATGCAAATGAAATAGGTGACCATTCCTTCGAAGAACTGAGATTACTTTTCCTTTGGGACAAAAAGCTATTGGATTGATAGTTATCTTTAAACAATCAAACAGGATACTGTCTGGTCTGTCTTGTTTGTCGAAGAAAGGACAAAAGGGCCTGTCTAGCCGATTTTTAAACTACAGTCGAACCTCCCTTAAGCGACCACCTAAAATGTCAAGCCTTGGTAGTCGCTTAAGGGAAGTGGTCGCTTACGAGAGCTTAGACCATATTGGATCCAAATTTTATCCCATGTTTTAAATATTTCATTCCTGTAAAAAGTCAATTTAGAGAAAAAATCCGGTACTTCTCATTGAAAAATTTCCGTCTCTTATACTACCCAGGAATGCGATGTTACCCCACCTTATTATCAACTTCCGCTCTATTATCTATCAAGTGGTCACTCACGGGAGGTGACAACTAAGCTCTAAAATTAAAAGTGGTTGCAGTCGCTTACGAGAGGTAGTCGCTAACAAGAGGTTCCAAATATAGTGATTTGACTTGGAGGCTTTTGGTATTTTGGAGAACTGGTCGCTGAGGAGAAGTGGTCGCTTACGAGAGGTGGTCGCAACCGGAGGTTCGACTGTATGCAACGTTTTTTGCTAAATAAGCAGTATTACAAACGAGCTTCGGCATCCTTTGACACCCACGAGGTACGGTATAGGAAAAGTAAACGAGCCAAGCAAAGATCAACAAAGCGTTCAGAGCTCTTTTGTTTTAATGCGCCTGGAAAATGATAACTGTTGACAAAATTAAAAATTAAATTCTTTCGTGAAAACGCCTTGTGAAAATATGGTCAATAATCATTGAAGCTGTCAATATTTAATTGAACCGTTCCCTCCAAGTCCACGGAAAAAGGTCGAAACGGGTGATCAGACAAACACATATTATGTGATTCTTTCAATATACAGAACGACAAAACTTACGCCATGCAAAATTACATTAACACTTTCTATTATATCTCTCAGTTAGTACGCGCGCTCTGATTGGTCAATTTAGCGAGCCGTTTTCTACTGTACGGCCCGCAAAATCCCGGGTAAAATGTTTCGTGATTTATCGCCAAGTGTTCTTAACTTTTATAGTAGGTAAAAGTTTAAAACTTCCTTTTACTTCTAAAATTGTGTATAAAACGCGCTAACGACTTAAGAGTCACTTAACAACGATTTTAATTTTACTTTTGACGTGCGTCAGAAATTTGAAGCCGTTCCGCGTGAATAGAAATCGTTTCCGAACACGGCAGACACACAGTAGAGATACAATAAATCGATCAAAGTCGATAATCACACGAAATACCTCTTACTAACCTCGTCTTCTAAATCTATGGGGAAAAAAACACACTTGGTCGGAAACTTACAGTACGGTCCTCGAACTCGGTTAGTAAGAGGTATTTCTTGTGATTATCGACTTTGATCGATTTTCAATTATGTTACAGTTCGATTTTGATCGATTTAAATCAACAAGTATCGAAAAATAATAAACGCTGTCTAGTCAGGGCTCGAAAACAAAAGTCCGGGACAAGTACATTTTCTACTCAGGCAAGTAACTTTTCCTGCTCATTGGCCCCGATCCACAACGATTTTGAAACAAAGAGTAAGTTTTGGGCACATGGGCAGCATCAAGTGTTTAGATATGAAGCTTGACGGAAATTGCAAATTACTAAGCGTTGCTTTGTTGATTGCGTGCCGCGCGTTCACGGTTTTGAGTGGTTACCTAGCACGTGATCAAAATCTGCCCTGATTAAATTTCTCTCCACACAATAGCCGTGTTCTTACAAAAATTTTCCGCGCCAGTTTCACTCTATAAAACATGACTCGACATCAATGTTTCAAAGTTGTAGAAACTGTATGCAAATAAGAAGCCGTATATTTCTACAGCAACGCTCGCTAGTATTTTTAAAGGACAAATCCAGCCAAATCTAGATATCGCGATACAGTGCACTGTGCACATGAAGTACTATGTTATATCGACTACGTTTTCCGATGATCGATTTTCATCGACATGTTTTACGCCCCGCTGAATAGTGCTCCGGTAAGCCTAAGTAGGGTTCTGGGTATTAAACCTGAATAGGTTAGCCGAATAACATAAACTCCAACAACGGATAGCTCTCATTAGGCGTAGCGCTAGGCGCGCATAATCAGCAGGTTCGTGTACCATGACCGCTCGTTGTTCGCTGAATATTACGACCTATGACGGATTTTCCAGAGATCCCTTGGAAAGAGTGCTGGATTAGCATCTATTAGATGGAGCTCGAATAGCAATATTCCTAATCGCTGTGACTAAAACTTGCACACAAGTATCCGAATTTTATATAACTTTATATCGTTACAGGTTTGCGCAAAGACTGCATAATTAATTAACGCGTTGGTTAATAGTCAGGAAAGTCATAACAGGAAAAATATTACAAGACTTTACAAGATTGAAGGTTCATACAACTCCGCTCCGACAGGTTTTTGAAACAGTTCTCTTTACAATTAAACTACTGCAAAACTCAGCTCTAGTGTGAGGTTTTCCTCTTTGTGTTAACTAGGTTTTAAATGTCCTATTCCACTACTATATTCCCACGCTTATGCATGGATGGCGATACAAACTCTCCGCACCGTTCAACGGCTAAATACTAACAAGCATAACACCAGAAACCTGTATAACTTGTATATTGAAGATAACTCAATGTTGTTTTCAGAGATTGGCTCCCACATTGTAAGTACTTGCGCAAAGAATCGTCTAGAGCCAGTCAACAGGGAGAGAAAGATACGTCAAGAGAAAGATAGCTCGTGGTCACGTGATCTGAGTAAAGGCGGGAAACCGTTTTTTTTTTTTTTTTGACCACGTTATAAACTGTCGCGCAATAGAAAAAAGGGTAAGGGGCTTGGGGAGGGACAGGTATGTTTTGGAGGTTTCAATTAGTTATTCGACTTCAATTCAAATTAACAAGTCGTTTCAACCTGCAACCTGCAAATTTGATTCTCTGCCTTGTGATTGGTTGGTTCTTCCGCTCCTACTTCCGACTCCAGCAATCTAGTTTTCACTAGGCACCTTAAGATACCAGGACAGGACGAGCTAAGACGGCTACCGGAAGTAAATTAACTCAACCGGGCATGCGCACGAGAACTCTCGACTCATCTCTCTCCCGTCCTCATCTCGTCGAGGACGCCATTTCGCCCGACTAGCCGTCGTATCGAAAACGTGAGTATTTTGCTCTTGTTTTGCCTCGATAACTGTTCCAATCGACTTTATTTTCAGTTATATTGATAGGAATGTTTATAAGGTTCACAGTTTTCGTGATTGTAGTGTAGAACACTACGCTGAGATACGAAAATGTGAATAAAATATTCTTTGTCTGTTCGTTTGTGTTTCTGCAGTCTGTTCAGACGCTATTACGAGTGTGCAAGCTCAATACAAACGGTGTGCATTGAGAATACATCAGTGTAAGTACAGTCGATAAAATGTTGTAAAAATGAATGCCATGGAGCATCTATCGAGCAAATAAAATACACATTTTCAAACTGATGTTTAGTTTTTTTGTGCTACCCGGAACTTGAAGCAGCATTTGTTTGATTTTTATGATGCTTGTTACAATTACAGATGGAAATTGAAACGTTCACCAAAAGTCAGGATTCTTCGGCGACAGAATTCCCAAACGCTTTAGTGGTAAGTGAAAAGCCATCTGAAGCAGGTCGATCAGATTGTTCGTTTAATTTTTTCATACGGAAATTATGGTTTCTCTATTAGAATATTGACAGATGTTTGCTTCGCTTATACAGAAAAAGAAATTCAGCGTCGCTGTTCACTATCGTTTAAGCCTAATAGGATAAGATTTCTACCATCTCTTTTATAGTCTAATGGATGTCATGTCATGTTTTGGTCGAGGTTATCAAATCTGATAACGATCCCGGACTGGTCATTGCTTCTGTGAATAGCTTGTACGAGGTTCGAATTATTGACGTCGCTGTCCTTTGCGAAAATGCACATCTTAAGCATTTTGTTTTTGGCGACACGACGGGACCCGCGAAAGTTTCCCGCGTCCACTGCCGTTGCCGTCCTGGCCTTCCCGTCCTCGTATCTTAAGGTCCCTAGTACTCATACGCGACGGAGTCGTACATGACGGAATCGGAACAAAATGGAAACTTTCTTCCCACTCCGATTTCGTCGAGCTTATGACTCCGCTTACGACTCTGATTTTCGATTTTCACTAGGTAGTAAGCGCTAGTACGACTTCGGCTACGATACGACTCCGACTCTGACTCCGTCGCTAGCGAACACGTATGAAGCGTCACGTACGATCGTTTGGCGACCTCTGGCTAGAATTCTCGCTTCTAATTTCGAGATAATTCAGAAAACTACTTTTTCCGTGCAATACATTCTGAATTGTTTTCCTCCCAAAAACCATCTTCAGAATGTTTGAAATCGTTTCAATTTCGTTCTAGAATCTTCGCCATTTCGAAGCGAAAGTACTTGATCGCGCTAAAATCGCCATGTATGGCCTTAGCTCAACATACCGAAGAACCGTACGCGCCTAGTTTCTTCAAATCGGGATCGATTCCCATACTACAGACAGATACTACCAATATACCATTACTTCGTTATACGCGGCGGGTACTATTGATGCCTCCCCCGGTTTTGGCCTCTGGGCAAAAACCCTGCGGGGGCAAAAATATACCCAGCCATGAAATGAAGCAGAAGCCAACAGCTGACATAGTGGCTATACTTTCCAATTAGCTTTCTCAGTTCATCTGCCTGTCTCCTTTCTGACTAAGCGTCTCGATTACTTCTTCCTTCTTACACTAATAATTGTTTTGGCGATCGCAAAAGGATGTGAGCGGAGCCAAGACATGTTCCGGCCAAAAAGACCCTCAGTACCCCCAAGAGTAAAAAAAGTATACCCAACTTCAGTATTATATATAGTCTTATCAGCAAGAACCAAAGAGCTTTTTAAAATATAAACCGTCCGCAAGAATTTCCCCGAAGTAGTAAAACAAAGCCGTCCCATTATCCCCAGGGGGTCATGGCATAACGTGAAGTAAAAAGTAAATCTCCACTAATCGTTTCAGCCATAAAAATGAAACTTTGTACCATAATGTGCTTATTTAGATTAGCGACATTCATAAGCTGTAATTATTAATTGTACATCAATAAGAACCTTTTCCAAACTTCAGGCTGAACCGGTTTTTATATCAAAATGGGTGACTAAATGGCAAATTTCAGGGTGTAAAAAACCTACATATACGCCGGCTTTTAACGTATTTCAGACACAAAACCATCTTTATTTTTTCTATTTAGTATCACTGACGTCAACTCAGTGAATCGTGAGGTTACATGCGTGTTTTAGCCTAATACCAGCGACAATGTGATGACGATAATTATCACCGGAACTATCCCTCCAACTTTACAGCAAACTGTGCTGCACCTTCTTTTATTACAGAAACACATTTTGAAAGTTTTTGATACATACAGGCTTTCGCAGGAGAAACAACGACAACGCTTTAAGACAATGGGCTTCTAATTTCTCTCCGCCAGAGAGCCTGAGTGTAGGTAAAGTTTTGTATTAGTCGATATTGATGATATTGGTTGGCGCTTGAAAATACTCACGCACAGCCGGCAGTAATGCGCAAGTTTTGTTAAACTAAAGTTCAAGACAAAGCTTAAATGTTATGCCAGGCTGAATATCAGTGCAAAGGTTCCATAGGCACATGAAGAGCGTAAAAACAAGAAGGTCAAAAAAAGAGAAATTTTGACTGTGGTTAAAACAGGAAAAACTGTTTTAACCCATGCATGCGATAGAATTAGTTAATACTCTCGTTGAAGGGTCTACAGAACTGGTCTGGTGTCTTGATTATTACTAACAACTATAGCTAACTGCGTTTGCTAGATAGCCACAGGTAACGGAAATGAAAATCCGAACCTTATGCCACATTGCAGAGGAGAAGCCAATTAATGACGGAACAAGATGGAATCTTATTCTGTGTTCAATTTTGCTTGAAAAGTGCGCTGTAAACACAAGACTTCTGTAAGGTAAAGTGTGCATACGAGCCAAGTGGCCGGTTTCTGTAGCATGAAGCGACTAGGAATATTTCTACTCCCCTCTGGTTGGGAGGCTAGTCCAACGCAGAGTTACCCCCAACATTAAATTCGCCGGTACCCTTTTATACACCTCGGTCGAGAGAGGCACTGTGAAAGTAAACTTTCTTGCCCGAGAACACAACACAATGTTTCTGGCCAGGGCTCAAACCCGAACAGCTCGATCTGGAGTCGAGCACACTAATCATGAGGCGCGCCACCACTGTAGCCTACAACGAAAGCTGAAATGATATCAAGTGTCTTTCTTACCTTCAGTATGATTTGATGATTACTCAGTCTCCTCTTGGAGTTCGTGCCCCGCCAACGTTATTATAAAATCGCTGTATAATCTGGAAGAAATAAAAAATAACTCAGTGGAAACACGATTGCCAAAACTGACATTGTAACCGTATTGGCGTTTTGAGTATTTTTGAATCATGACGTGTATTGTTACCTCAAGAGATCGAGAAAAGGGTCGGACTTAAAGTGTACTTGACATGAAAAGTAATTTCTGCTTATTTGAAAGGCCTTTCAAAATACAGAAGAATGGCGTTTTTCTTTTTGAAATATCGTTTTTCGTTTTAGAGATATTGACGTTTTGCTATTATGCAAACTAGATCAGTGATGACGTCATAAGGTTTGCAACTAAAAAGTGGTCAAATACTGAATAAACGATATCTCTGGAAATATTGAAGCAGCGTTCTTGAAACTTGGCACCACAAATGTGCATCACAAAACAAACAAAATGACACCCTAAGTGCCGTTGCCATGACAACAGTTTTGCCGCTGGTGCTGTCTTAATAAAAACTGAAATTCCCAGTTTTTGTCCTAAACCAAGAACCATCTACCCCACCAAATCTGATGATGGGAGTCAAGACAATATGGGAACTATGTCTGTTCCAAGTAGGACCCTTTGTCTCACTTAAGAGATTGCAAATGGGGATGTTTAGTTTTTTGACAGAAAGAGACTGGAGCCGAAAGAGTTGCTATGGCAACGGCACTAAGGATGCCATTTTGTTTCTTTTGTGATGCACATTTGTGGTGCTAAGTTTCAAGAACACTGCTTCAATATTTCTAGAGATATTGTTTATTCAGTATTTTACCATTTTTAGTTGCAAACAATATGACGTCATCACTACTCTAATTTGCATAGTAGAAAAACGTCAATATCTCTAAAATGAAAAAAGATATTTCAAAAAGAAAAACCCCATTCTTCTGTATTTTGAAAGGCCTTTCAAATAAGCGGAGATTATTTTTCATGTGATATGTATGTGTAATCAAATGGTGACGAGTGAAATTAGGAAATAATTTCACGCGCGTTTTGTCAAAATTCTGATAATTTCCCAAGCCTTTAGGCTTGGGAAATTATCAGAATTTTGACAAAACGCGCGTGAAATTCTTTCCTTATTTCACGGGAAAACCATTTGATTACCTTTTAATATCGTGGGTGACAAATTACGCTCACAACCGTAACTTTTTTACTGGTTTACTCTATCGCCAGAAAACCGAGAACATTAAGAAGAATATAGTTTTAGTTTAAAGCACACATTACTGCTAAAGTTCGTTATTTTCTGAGCTTCCTCTCAAAAAAGACCTTTCGAATTCTTCGTGCTTGTTCATAGTGTTTCAAAATTAAGGCAAGTGTCAAATTTTTCTCAAATGATTGGCTCTAATTCGTCATGAACTGATGAATGAAATGACAACGGCGCTCGTTGAAATGAGCTGAAACTAAAATTTTGCACGAGGCCATATAAAGTTTTGACAGTTCGTTTTGAAGTGAAATTATCACTAAAAATTTACTTTATGGTCTAAGAAAACTTGCCTAAATGAAAGTCAAGCGAAAATGCACAAAGTTGAAAAACCTTCAGAGCTGGCAAGGAGCATGGTTGCGGACAAATTATACATCGCGGCTTCTTGTGCACGAAGCGTTAGCCTGCCCGGCATGTCATTGGTTTATCACCACATTACAGTTGTGGAAATTGTAAACGTGACCACTGAGTTTGGAACTCCCTTGGCCTGCAGCTTTCTGACCACCGTTTTCCGGACTGAGTGGTTAGATAATCAGTTTTAGGGACCCAGGTTCGTAATTGGTTCCGTCTTGTTTACACACGGAGGCGTAAAACCGCTCGAGTACTTCAGCTATCCAACTGCTCAGGAAGATTCATCTCTAGGTTTCTCTCAAGTCCATTTTCGTCTCACCACTTCTCAAAAATCCCCACCCAGTTAATTGCGTTCTTTCACGTATTTAAGTTTTCTGCCGCTTCTTTTAATTCCGTAACTTCTTCAATGGTCACCGTCTTAGATCTCGACGCCATCTTGGCACTGATCGAGATACAAGAGATGTTGCTATGGCAATTTTGTAATTTCACATGTGAAATTATGAATTAACGCTGAAAGTTCGCGCCAAAATTAAGGAGGAAT